>NC_041393.1:31833863-31865948 GCF_002162155.2 Triticum dicoccoides
CCTTTTTTTAGCTTTGTTTTCTGTTTTCTTTTCTTTATCTATTTTCTTTTAATTTCTGTTTTATAAAATATAAATACAACTCCTAATTTAATGTTATAATTTATTCTACTGCCCCAAAAGTTTGACACCTAATTAAAATAGTTTGCATTATTATTATTTTTAAAAGGCATTTAATTAATTGTTATAGCTGCTATTTTAATTAGTTTAGAGCCTTTAAACATTTTATAAAATTTGTGGTTTCTCCACTAGTATTACCCATGATTTATTTGACACATTTTGGACATTTTAGTTTTAGTGTTTGAAAACTTTTGTTGTTCGCCTAAATCTCAAATTTGAATTTGAATCGTTTTTGAACTAACGCGAGATTAGCGACAGTAACGGAGGTGATGTGGTGTCATTAGCAGAGGTTACTGTAGCTTGATTATCCGGGCGTCACAAAGCATCAAGTCCCCTTTATCCCATATGCCACAACCCCCTTACTCGAGTTTATACTTCTGTCACTCAAGCAACCCACTATAAGCGAATCATGAACGTATTGCAACACCCTACAGCAGGAATCCCTCACGCTTGCACTACACGGAGGGCACAATAGGACAACAACATAACCACAAGCAAATTAAAACAATCATAGAAATTCATCAATCACCGGTAGGACAACGAAAATCTACTCAGACATCATAGGATGGCAACACATCATTGGATAATAATATGAAGCATAAAGCACCATGTTCAAGTAGAGGATACAGTGGGTTGCGGGAGAGTGGACCGCTGAATATAGAAGGGGGGAAGGTGACGGAGATGTTGATGAAGATGATGGCGGTGTTGGTGAAGATCGCAGTGATGATGATGGCCCCCGGCAGCGTTCCGGCGCCACCGGAAGCAAGGGGGATAGAGCCCTCCTTATTCTTCTTCTTCCTTGACCTTCTCCCTAGATGGGAGAAGAGTTTCCCCTCTGGTCCTTGGCTCCCATGGCGTGGGAGGGGCGAGAGTCCCTCCGAGATTGGATCTGTCTCTCAGTCTCTCTCTGTTTCTGTGTTCTCTGATTCTGCCCTGGCATCGTTTCTTTTATATCTGGAGATCCGTAACTCCGATTGGATTGAAACTTTGCCCAGATATTTTTCCAAAAAATATCTTTCTTGCGTCCAAAGAAGAGCGTCAACCTCCTTACGAGGGGTCCACGAGGGTCAGGGACGCGCCTAGTGTAGGCAAGCGCACCCCCTGCCTCGTGGCCACCTCGGGCACCGTCTCGCGTTGATTTTACTTCCCAAAAATCATAATTATTCCAAAAATAAGCTCCGTACGTTTTTATCCCGTTTGGACTCCGTTTGATATTTGGTTTCTGCGAAACATAAAACATGCAACAAACAGGAACTGGCACTGGGCACTGGATCAATATGTTAGTCCCAAAAATAATATAAAAAGTTGCCAAAAGTATATGAAAGTTGAAGAATATTGGCATGGAACAATCAAGAATTATAGATACGACGGAGACGTATCAGCATCCCCAAGCTTAATTCCTGCTCGTCCTCGAGTAGGTAAATGATAAAAAAGATAATTTTGATGTGGAATGCTACCTAGCATAATCTTGATCATATGTCTAATCATGGTATGAATATTAAGACACGAGTGATTCAAAGCAATAGTCTATCATTTGACATAAGAACAATAATACTTCGAGCATACTAATAAAGCAATCATGTCTTTTCAAAACAACATGGCCAAAGAAAGTTATCCCTACAAAATCATATAGTCTGGCTATGCTCTATCTTCATCACACAAAATATTCAAATCATGCACAACCCCGATGACAAGCCAAGCAATTCTTTCATACTTTTGACGTTCTCAAACCTTTTCAACTTTCACGCAATACATAGCGTGAGCCATGGATATAGCACTATAGGTGGAATAGAATATGATGGTGGGGGTTATGTGGAGAAGACAAAAAAGGAGAAAGTCTCACATCGACGCGGCTAATCAACGGGCTATGGAGATGCCCATCAATTGATGTCAATGCGAGGAGTGGGGATTGCCATGCAACGGATGCACTAGAGCTATAAGTGTATGAAAGCTCAGACTGAAACTAAGTGGGTGTGCATCCAACTTGCTTGCTCATGAAGACCTCGGGCATTTGAGAAAGCCCATCATCAGAATATACAAGCCAAGTTCTATAATTAAAATTCCCACTTGTATATGAAAGTGATAACTCAAGAGACTCTCTATATGAAGAACATGGTGCTACTCTGAAGCACAAGTGTGGTAAGGGGATAGTAACATTGCCCATTCTCTCTTTTTCTCTCATTTTTTTTGTTTGGGCTTCTTTGGCCCCCCCTTTTTTTATTTGGCTTATTTGGCCTTTTTTTATTAAGTCCGGAGTCTCATCCCGACTTGTGGGGGAATCATAGTCTCCATCATCCTTTCCTCACTGGGGCAATGCTCTAATAATGATGATCATCACACTTTTATTTACTTACAACTCAATAGTACAACTCGATACTAGAACAAAGATATGACTCTATATGAATGCCTCCGGCTATGTACCGGGATGTGCAATGATCTAGCGTAGCAATGACATCAAAAAATGGACAAGCCATCAAAACATCATGCTAGCTACCTTACGATCATGCAAAGCAATATGACAGTGAATGCTCAAGTCATGTATATGATGATGATGGAAGTTGCATGGCAATATATCTCGGAATGGCTATGTAAATGCCATAATAGGTAGGTATGGTGACTGTTTTGACGAAGATATAAGGAGGCTTATGTGTGATAGAGCGTATCGTATCACGGGGTTTGGATGCACCGGCGAAGTTTGCACCAACTCTCGAGGTGAGAAAGGGCAATGCACTGTACCGAAGAGGCTAGCAATGATGGAAGGGTGAGAGTGCGTATAATCCATGGACTCAACATTAGTCATAAAGAACTCACATACTTATTGCAAAAATCTATTAGCCATCGAAACAAAGAACTACGCGCATGCTCCTAGGGGGATAGATTGGTAGGAAAAGACCATCGCTCATCCCCGACCGCCACTCATAAGGAAGACAATAAATAAACAAATCATGCTCCGACTTCATCACATAACGGTTCACCATACGTGCATGCTACGCGAATCACAAACCTCAACACAAGTATTTCTACTAATCCACAGTCGCCCACTAGCATGACTCTAATATCACCACCTTTATATCGCAAAACTATTGCAAGGAATCAAACATATCATATTCAGCGATCTACAAGTTAATGTAGGATTTTATGACTAACCATGTGATTGACCAATTCCTGTCACCTCTCTAAATAGATATAAGTGAAGCAAGAGAGTTTAATTCTTTCTACAAAAGATATGCCCACGCTCTAACAATTATAAGTGAAGCAAAAGAGCATTCTACAAATGGCGGTTTTCTATGTGAAGAGAGACAGGCAATTAAAACTTCAAATGATATAAGTGAAGCACATGAAGCATTCTATAAATCAACCAAGGACTATCTCATACCAGCATGGTGCATAAAATAAAAGTGAAAACTAAATGAAAAAGACGCTCCAAGACTTGCACATATCGCATGAACGAAACGGATCCAAAAACATACCAATACTTGTTGAAGAAAGAGGGGATGCCTTCCGGGGCATCCCCAAGCTTAGACGCTTGAGTCTCCCTTGAATATTTACTTGGGGTGCCTTGGGCATCCCCAAGATTGAGCTCTTGCCCCTCTTCCTTTTCCTCATATCGAGACCTTCTCGATCAAACACTTCATCCACACAAAACTTCAACAGAAAACTCGGTAAGATCCGTTAGTATAATAAAACAAATCACTACTCTATGTACTGTTGCAAACCAATTCATTTTTGTATTTGCATTGTGTCTACTGCAATATAGCTTTTTCATGGCTTAATCCACTGATAGAAATTGATAGTTTCATCAAAACAAGTAAACTATGCATCAAAAGCAGAACCTGTCAAAAACAGAACTGTCTATAGCAATTTGAACATTCACCATACTTCTGGTACCCCAAAAATTCTACCAACATTAGGAAAAATTAAAAATTTGTACAGCAAGACAGTGCAAAAGGAATCAGAATCATTTGACGTTCCAGTAAAAAAATGTAAAATCACGCACTAGAGCCAAAGTTTCTGTCCTGCACCGTACAAACCGACAAGCATTGTAAACATCCTAAAGGCAAACCTTGGCACATTATTTTTATAATACAATGGAATTGTACAAGGGGATAATTACTTTTGATGAAAAGTTTCTTTAATTAAGATTCACAAAGTTTCTGTGAGCATGAACAAAGTTCAAGGAGCTCCCCCACTTCAACAATGCTTCTCTCTCTGACTTTCACTTTCCTTTTTGAAAAGTTTTGGGTTCCCCCCTTTATTTTTTTAAACTTTATAAAAGCACTCAACAGAAATAAATGACTATCTAAAACTTCCGGGTTGTCTCACTTACAGCGCTTTCTTTAAAGCCATTAAGCTAGGCATATAGTGCTCAAGTAATGGATCCACCCGGATCCCAAGGTATATCAAAGCCAATTTCAATTAACAATGATTTTTTAATTAGTATTGAGCACAAAGTAACATATATCAAGCAATAACAAAGTCTAACTCTCTTCATATGCATCAGCATGTCATAAAAGAACAATTCATACACACCAAGTAAAGGCCAATGCATAGTATAAGCAGTTTCTTGCAATTCTATCGTGTTGGAAACATAGAGGTGGAGATATAGTTCCTCTCTCATAATAATTGCAAGTAGGAGCAGCAAGCAGATGCATATTATACCTATCAAAATCATCATGTGCAACGGTAACATGCAACCCATCAACATAATCCTTAATAAGCACAAAGTTCTCCGATATAGTGTAGTCGGGAGAATTCAAAAAGATAATAGGACTATCATGCGTGGGTGCAATAGCAACAATTTCATGTTTAACATAAGGAACTATAGCAAGTTCATCTCCATAAGCATAATTCATATTGGCATCTTGGCCACAAGCATAGCAAGCATCATCAAAAAGGGATATTTCAAACGAATTAAAGGGATCATAGCAATCAGCATAGCAATCATCCTTCGGTAAGCACGAAGGGAAATCAAACAATGTATGAGTTGAATAGTTACTCTCATTAGAAGGTGGGCACGCGTAGCTAACCCGCTCTTCCTCCTTTTGTTCTTCGCTCTCCTCATCATCTTTTCATCCAATGAGCTCACAGTTTCATCAATTTCTTCTTCCATAGACTGCTGCAAAATACTAGTCTCTTCTTGGACAGCGAAGGAGTCCTCAATATATGGTTTAACATAGACATTAGAAGCATAATTATCATAACAATATTTAAGTATGGCAAAATTTTCAGATTTGTAAAGAATAGCATCATACTTTTCAATAAAAGAAGCAATTTCATAAGCACCCTTAAAAGCAACAAATTCTTCAATTTATTGAACATCATAGTAATCATAAACATCCTTAGCATACGAAGATACGATTCTATTATCAATAAACTCACATTGGTAGGGAAGGTGTTTCTTAGGGTTTTCAGAACAACAAGTAACATCACATATTTCACATAAATTCCAAGCATAATTGCAAACGATGAATCTGATCCAGTAAAAGTTTCCTTTTTCAGATATACGGTGTCCCACATAACAAGCATGCTCATCTAAAGATTTGCCCTCAACTAAGCTAGTTGGGGTTTCAGCACAAACACAAAGGGATCAAAGATGATCCAAGTAAAAAGCTTCAGGAGTGCGATAGATTTTGAGTGGTTCTTCAACCATTGGTTCAGTAGGTACAACTAATTTTTTTGGTATTTTGCGTTTCCTACCCATAACTAAAGATAGAAAACAACTAAGAACAGCAAATAAAAATTACTTAGTGATAAAGCAAACAAGCACACACGAGAATATTCACCCCACGCTATGACTCCCCGGCAACGGTGCCAGAAAAAGGTCTTGATAACCCACAAGTATAGGGGATATATTGTAGCCTCTTTCGATAAGTAAGAGTGTCGAACCCAATGAGGAGCTAAAGGTAGAACAAATATTCCCTCAAGTTCTAACGACCACCGATACAACTCTACGCACGCTTGATGTTTGCTTTACCTAGAACAAGTATGAAACTAGAAGGACTTTGTAGGTGTGATAGGATAGGTTTGCAAGATAATAAAGAACACGTAAATAAAAAGTAGGGGCTGTTTAGATAAAGAAGCAATAAAGTAAATGTAGCGAGTGTGGAAAAGTGGTGGTAGGAGTTGTGAAATTGTCCCTAAGCAATTGACTACTTTACTAGACCGATAGCAAGTTTTATGTGGGAGAGGCATAAGCTAACATAGTTTCTCTTCTTGGATCATATGCACTTATGATTGGAACTCTAGCAAGCATCCGCAACTACTAAAGATCATTAAGGTAAAACCCAACCATAGCATTAAAGCATCAAGACCCCTTTATCCCGTACGCCACAATTCCCCTTACTCGGGTTTATGCTTCTTTCACTCAAGCAACCCACTATAAGCGAATCATGAATGTATTGCAACACCCTACAGCAGGAATCCCGCATGTTTGCGCTACACGGAGGGCACAATAGGACAGCAACATAACCACAAGCAAATTAAACCAATCATAGCAATTCATCAATCACCGGTAGGAGAACAAAAATCTACACAGACATCATAGGATGGCAACACATCATTGGATAATAATATGAAGCATAAAGCACCATGTTCAAGTAGAGGGTACAGCGGGTTGCGGGAGAGTGGACCGCTGAATATAGAAGGGGGGAAGGTGATGGAGATGTTGATGAAGATGATGGCGGTGTTGGTGAAGATCATGGTGATGATGATGGCCCCCGGCAGCGTTTCGGCGCCACCGGAAGCAAGGGGGAGAGAGAGCCCCTTCTTCTTATTCTTCCTTGACCTTCTCCCTAGATGGGAGAAGGGTTTCCCCTCTGGTCCTTGGCTCCCATGGCATGGGAGGGGCGAGAGCCCCTCCGAGATTGGATCTGTCTCTCTGTCTCTCTCTGTTTTTGCGTTCTCTGATTCTACCCTGGCACCGTTTCTTTTATATCTGGAGATCCGTAACTCCGATTGGATTGAAACCTTCACCCAGATATTTTTCCAAAAATTTGCTTTCTTGCGGCCAAAGAAGAGCGTCAACCTCCTTCGAGGGCCCACGAGGGTCAGGGGCATGCCCAGTATAGGCAGGCGCGCCCCCTGCCTCGTGGCCACCTCGGGCCCCGTCTCTCGTTGATTTTACTTCCCAAAAATCATGAATATTCCAAAAATAAGCTCTGTCCATTTTTATCCAGTTTGGACTCCGTTTGATATTGGGTTTATGCGAAACATAAAACATGCGACAAACAGGAACTGGCACTGGGCACTGGATCAATATGTTAGTCCCAAAAATAATATAAAAAGTTGCCAAAAGTATATGAAAGTTGAAGAATATTGGCTTGGAACAATCAAAAATTATAGATACGATGGAGACGTATCAGTACCGCACAGGAAGAAGCCTTCACGGTATTGAAAGATAAGTTGACACATGCTCCTTTACTCCAACTTCCTGACTTTAACAAGACTTTTGAGCTTGAATGTGATGCTAGTGGAATTGGATTAGGAGGTGTGTTACTATAAGATGGCAAACCTGTTGCATACTTTTCTGAAAAATTGAGTGGGCCTAGTCTGAATTATTCTACTTATGATAAAGAATTATACGCTTTTGTTCGGACTTTAGAAACAGGGCAACATTATTTATGGCCCAAAGAATTTTTTATACATTCTGATCATGAAACATATTAAAAGTCAAGCTAAACTGAATCGTAGACATTCTAAATGGGTTGAATTCATTGAGACTTTCCCTTATGTCATTAAACACAAGAAGGGTAAAGAAAATGTTATTGCTGATGCATTGTCTGGTTGCTATACTATGCTTTCACAACTTGACTTCAAAATATTTGGTTTGGAGACCATCAAAGATCAATATGTGCATGATGCTGATTTTAAAGATGTAATGCAGAATTGTAAAGAAAAAAGAATGTGGAACAAGTTCGTCTTAATGATGGATTTATGTGCCGTGCTAACAAGCTATGCATTCTTGCTAGATCAGTTTGTCTTTTGTTGTTGCAGGAGCCGCATGGAGGAGGATTAATGGGACACTTTGGCGTGAAGAAGATGGAGGACGTACTTGCACACAATTCTTTTGGCCAAAGATGAGACAGGATGTTGAGCATTTTATTGCTCACTGCTGAAAGCACAAGTGCTCCCTGGGTGATTTTGGTAATTAATGTCAACATATCTCTTGTTGGACTAATACTTTTATCTAGTGTATTTCGGATAAGTCGAACAGTGGAGTGGCATGGACAAGAGGATGTGGAACCCCATCAAGATGCTAAGGACAAAGGATTGGCTCAAGCTCAAAGCTCAGGACTCTACATTTTACTTTTAGTGATCCAAGATCACATTGAGTCCATAGGAAAGCCAATACTATTAAAAGGGGATGAGGTGTTACTTAATGGCTTGCTTGCTCAAAGTGCTTAGTGATATGCTCCAAAGCCCTCAGCTAGTTTCTCATATCCTCATATGTCCCAAACCAAAAGTCAAACTCGGCCCCACCGATTTGATCCATCCGGCGCCACCGAATATATTTGACATAGCCATTGCCAGAAACCCTAATCAATTCGGTCACACCGATGGGATCTCGGTCTCACCGAGATGGGCTTGCAATCTCTCTGTTGTCCATTGCAATAATTTTGGTCTCACCGAAATTATGCAATCGGTCCCACCGAGTTTGCCCCACCAACTCTCTGTTTTGCTTATTACCAAATTGGTCCCACCGAGTTTTTGTAATTGGTCAAACCGAGATGAGGTTTTACCCTAACCCTTGCACATCGGTCCCACCGACTTGATCATATCGGTCCCACCGAAATGCCTAACGGTCACATTATGAACTGAATCAGTCCGACCGAGTTTTATGATTTGGTCCCACCGAGTTTGGTAAATTGTGTGTAACGGTTAGATTTTGTGTGGAGGCTATATATACCCCTCCACCCACTCCTCATTCGCGAGGAAAGCCATCAGAACATGCCTACACTTGCAGCATTCATTTTCTGAGAGAGAACCACCTACTCATGTGTTGAGGCCAAGATATTCCAATCCAACCATATGAATCTTGATCTCTAGCCTTCCCCAAGTTGCTTTCCACTCAAATCATCTTTCCACCAAATCCAATCCTATGAGAGAGAGTTGAGTGTTGGGGAGACTATCATTTGAAGCACAAGAGAAAGAACTTCATCAACAACACACCATCTATTACCTTTTGGAGAGTGGTGTCTCCTAGATTGGTTAGGTGTCACTTGGGAGCCTCCGTCAAGATTGTGGAGTTAAACCAAGGAGTTTGTATGGGAAAGGAGATCGCCTACTTCGTGAAGATCTACCCTAGTGAGGCAAGTCCTTCATGGGCGATGGCCATGGTGGGATAGACAAGGTTGCTTCTTCGTGGACCCTTTGTGGGTGGAGCCCTGCACGGACTCGCGCAACCGTCACCCTTCGTGGGTTGAAGTCTCCATCAACGTGTATGTACGATAGCACCACCTATCGGAACCACGCCAAAAATCTCCGTGTCTTCAATTGCGTTTGCACACTCCAATCCCATCCCTTTACTTTCTTGCAAGCTTCATGCTTTACTTTCCGCTGCTCATATACTCTTTGCATGCTTGCTTGATATGTATTTTGAATGGTTAAACTTGTGCTTAAACACCACCTCAACTTAAAAAACTTAAAAACTGCCAACTTTGTGTGTTGAGGGTCTATTCACCCCCTCTAGACACCTCTTCTCGATTCTTTCAATTGGTATCAGAGCGTTGGTCTCCATTGCTTTGGTTTAATCACCATTGGAGGAAGATGGACGAGTCTACATTGGGGAGTCTTAGACATAGAGTGCCTATTCTTGATGGAGAGTACTTTCATGAGTGGAAAATTGGGATGCTTGAGATTTTCAATGAATATCATTTGAGCAAGTACATTACCACCCCTTGTGTTGATCCCTTGCATCCTACCCATGATGAGGATCTTGACATGATTCGCAATCTTAGAACTATCAATCTTATCATTAGAGGATTGCCTAAAACTTGATTGCTAGCTTGTCGGCTCTTGATTGTGCTTATACTATATGGAGATATCTTGAGGAAAGATTTCCAAACTATTCCTGGCAAATTCTAGATGAGATTCTTCATAAGTCATTGCCTTGAATAAAATGAGTACTAGCGATCCTAAGTTTTATGATTGTCTATTTGAGCTTCGTAACCTTATGCGTGCCAAAGGATGGAATCATTAGCAATATTATCGCCGAAGCCATTAGATTTCATAAAGATGATTATTGTCATGATCATTTATCTAATGAATCACCCTCTCTAGGAATTGTTCCACCACGTGATGATGTTGGATACTACGATGAGGATGATGATAGTGACTATGATATTGATGATGCAATGAGACACTTTGGTCTTATGGCAAATCTTCGCGGCTACATGGCAGGAGGAAAGGAATGGGTCCTTGATAGTGGATGTACCGATCACATGACCGGAGATAAAGATATGTTTCATGAGCTTGCTAAAAACGACGGCCCTTGAAAGTATGTCACTTTTGGTGATAACTCAAAGGGTAAGATGGTTGGCCTCGGTAAGGTGGCCATCTCACATGATAGCTCCATACAAAATGTTATGCTCGTTGAATCTCTTGGCTATAATCTGCTTTCTGTATCTAGACTGGCTGACTTTGGTTTCAATGTCCTATTTACTGAAGTAGATTGCCAAGTGTTTCATAGAGATAATCATGAAATGGTCTTTACCAGCATATGTAGAGGTGATCTATACATTGTTGATTTCACTAAAAAGGCTAAACCTAGAACTTGCTTAATTGCTAAATCTTCCAAAGGCTGGTTGTGGCATAGACGGTTAGGTCATGTGTGCATGTGAAACCTTGACAAGCTTATTAAAGGTGATCATATACTTGGTGTTAAAGATGTCATATTTGATAAGGATAAACTTTGCAGCGCTTGCCAAGCAGGAAAACAGGTTGGAGGAAGCCACCCCGTGAAGAACATCATGACCACGAGAAGGCTGCTTGAGCTACTTCACATGGATCTCTTTGGTCCTAACGCCTACAAAATTCTCAGTGGAAACTCATTTGGTCTAGTTATAGTTGATGATTTTTCAAGATTTACGTGGGTGTTCTTTCTCGATGATAAATCGAAGGTCCAAAAGATCTTCAAAAACTTCGCTAGGAAGGCCCAAAATCAATTTGAAGTGAAGATCAAGAAGGTTCACAGCGACAACGGAATGGAGTTCAAGAACGCAAATGTGGACACCTTTCTTGATGAAGAAAGTATCTCACACAAGTTCTCGGCTACGTACACACCTCAACAAAATGGAGTTGTTGAGAGGAAGAACCGGACGCTCATCGAAACGACAAGAACGATGCTTGATGAATACAAGACGCCAAAACACTTTTGGGCGGAAGCGGTTGAGACAACTTGTCATGCAACAAATCGCTTGTATCTTCACAAGCTACTCGGCAAGACGGCATACAAGCACCTCACCGGTAACAAACCCCAAGTTGGATATTTTCGAGTATTTGGCTCAAAGTGCTACATTCTTCATAAGCATCGTCGTTCTAAATTTGCTCCCGAATCTCATGAAGGTTTCCTACATGGCTATGCCTCAAACTCTCACACTTACCGTGTCTACAACAATTTCACCCGAAAGGTTGAAGAGACGGTATATGTGAAGTTTGATGAATCTAACGGCTCGCAAGTAGAGCAATTGCCAATTGATGTAGGAGACAAAGACCCTTTAGAAGCAATCCAAGACTTGTCTATTGGCAAGATTCGTCCAACGGAGGTGAAGGAGAGTACCTCATCCGTCCAAGTGGAAGCTTCTACCTCACGACAAGGTGAACCAAGAGCTGATATGGAAGCGTCCACAAGTGGGACACACCAAGATGAAGAAAATGAGGAAGTACACCAAGATGAACCTCATCAACCTCCTTCACCACCACGACAAGATAAGGGAAACATCAACAACGAAGAAGGCCAAGAAGAAGAACAAGATGAAGAAGATGTTCCACCCCGACCAAAACAAAAGCTCTCACGAGTTTGAGCAAGAATCGCCAAAGACCATCCCGTCGAGCAAATCTACAATGATATCCAAACCGGGAGAATCACTCGCTCTAAATCTCGTTTGGCTAATTTTTTTGAACATTATTCATTCATCTCTAGCATTGAACCCACACTACTAGGGAAAACCCTAGTAGTAGCGCGGGTTTTGAGGCTAGCAGCAGCGCGGGTGGCCGCGCTACTAATAAGGCGCTACAGCTAACTTATAGTAGTAGTGCGGTCCGTGCCCGCGCTACTACTATTGACGATATCAGCAGCGCTTTTGCCAAACGCACTACTATTACTTAGCTGTAGCGATTTCGCAGTCCCTCGCTACTGCTATATCTTCCCTCATTTCCCCCCGTACCCCTTTCCCTTTCAGTTTCCCTTTCAGATACTAGATACTAGGTACTGCTATTAGATATCAAATTCATAAACCATTACTGGGTAGTACTCCCTTCATTCCAAATTACTCGTCGTGGTTTTAGTTCAAACCACGACGAGTAATTTGGAATGAATGGAGTACTAGATAACAATTTCATGCATAGTCAACATGCATCCTCAAGCAGTACAAGGTCATATCAACGGCGATCATCATATGTAGTTCTAGATGATATCGACGACGATCATCATATGTAGTTCTAGATGATATAGCCACACACACATATGTAGTTCTAGATGATATCAAAGACAATCATCATCCTCAAGCCTGGGCGGTTGGTGTTCCTAATAGTAATTAGGATGACCTGTCCAACACGAAGATTCTTGCCATCGAGGAATTTCTTCCACCCAACCGAGTTTAAGTGTGTGCGACCGTCCGTGTCCACGCGGTAAGTACAGGTTGTGACGGAGCCCCTTGCAGTAAGGCGTAGTCCAGCCGAGCCTTCTTCATCAGGCTCAATACCATAACTCACAGATATGCTCTTTGCCAATTTCTGAATAAGAAAAACATATTAATTAATAAATAGCCTCGCAAATAAGTACATATGGATTATCTACACTATTAATAGTTTCCTTAGATTCTACACTAATAAGCATGTGATTGAACTCTACACTAAAACATATCATCGACTAGATTCCACACAACATACCATATCATTGGACTGTACACTAAGTATTTCATCGGATAATTTGCATTTGTAAGTATAACATACCATATCATGTCGATCAACCATGGTATTTGTCAGGCGGGCCACGAATGGCACCCCAACAAAGTCAGCACGTGGCGGAATTATGTCCCACAGGTTGGACACCTCCTCCTCGCTCAGCCTTGTTCTTTGAGCTACGATGGCTTCATGAAGTGGGTCCTCATCATCTTCATTGAGTGGGTCCTCATTATCTTCATCATCTTCATCATCTTCCACCAGGTTGAGATAACTGACAGCCATCTTGGGTCTTTCTGCTCTGAAGGATAAGCTGATCAAATCCACCAGTAAGACGCATGCGGGCGACGAAACGGGCCCATCCATCTCCTCCAATCTGCGACATATTGCATCCTTTCTCGACCTCCATAGTGTACGGCCCCTAGGAGCCTCAAATGTCACAGTGTCTCCTGTCAGCTTGTTGAATTTCAACCTCACATTGCATGGGACAATCTGTGTAAAATAAGCAAAATGACACAATGCAGTAATGCCAACACTAAAAATAAAATAGTTATTACATTTCATCTAATTTCTTACCACTGCATGACGAAAACTCGGCTGAAAGTACATGCCGAACAGCTTGCCAGTTGCAAGGCTGCTGGCGCACCTTGACTTGCACAGTCGACATAGTGGTGGTGGTGGTGTCGCCATTTTTCCTAAAGCAATATGAGCAAAGGATTGCCGATCCACTTCACAGGAAAGAAAAACAGTATCATGTGATATTTTTGGTTCTTCCGTGAGAAGCAATTTGATGGACAATTATAATCCTAAGATCTAGTAACATATTAGATGACAAGGTACCACCTACATTTTGCCAAAAAGTAACTTATTAAAAAAACAAAAGCAACTACCTATCCGTGTACAGAAAAAATAACAATAAAATGGTGCATACTAAATCAACTAAATGAACTAGCCTACTAAATCAACTAAATCAAAATGTTCTAAATCAACTAGCTTACTAAATCAACTAAATCATATCAACTAAATCAAAATGTTGCATATGAACTAGCCTACTAAATCAAAATTTAGCAGGGAGGAGGGAGGAGGAGGGGCGACTCGAGGAGGGAGAAGAGAGTAGGACGGAGGAGGAAGGAGGAGCGAGGAGGGGCCGACCAACGGCCAGTGGAGGGAGGACGGAGGAGGAAGGCGGAGCGAGGAGGGGCCGGCTAGCGGCGAGTGGAGGGAGGACGGAGGAGGAGGCCGGTACCGAGTCGAGCAAGGAGGAGGAGGTGACGGCGGCGCAGAGGGAGGAGGGGCGACGGGGGAGGACCGATGCGGGGGGTTGAGAGGGGATCCAGTGAGTGTGTGAGTGTGGAGTGGATCAGATAGAGGAGAGGGGGGGTGGGGTGGGAGATGGAATGGCTTAGCAGTAGCGCGCTATAGAGAAAGACGCTACTGCTAAACTACCTAGCAACATCGCCTTTCACAAAGAAGCGCTACTGCTATGTGTCAGCATGTAAAAATAGACTTAATTCAATGTATCAAAAATACATTGATCATCAACAATCTTTTTATGTACAATCTGATTTGTCAATATGAGTCCTCACCGGTTTAGGAACCGGTGAAGACTCATATTGCGGCCACAAATTCTACACATAGAGTTCAATGAAGACCAAGTGCTTGTCAAAGTTTGAGAAGTAACATATTTAAGGTGGTAGAAACTCTCTTCACAGAGCGAGGTGGGACTAAATTTTTGTAGTAAACTTAGCAGTAGCGCTTATTGGCGAAATGCGCTGCTACTATGCTACGTAGCAGTAGCGCTCGTCGTGATAATGCGTTGCTGCTATAACTAGCCTCGCGGCGGCCTTGTGGGAATTATAGCAGTAGCGCGTCTTTGAGAGGGCGCGCTACTGCTATATTTATTTCAGCTGCGAGTTAAGTTTGAGCTCGCTACTGCTAAGTAGCAGCAGCGCCTTATTTTAAAGCGTGCTGCTGGTAAGATTCTGTGTATAGGCTTTTCCCTAGTAGTGCCATGACGGTTGAAGAAGCATTGGAAGATTTGGATTGGATAAATGCTATGCATGAAGAGCTACACAACTTTGAGAGAAACCAAGTGTGGACATTGGTCGAGAAGCCCGACAACAACCACAACATCATCGGTACCAAATGGGTGTTTCGCAACAAGCAAGATGAAGATGGACAAATAGTTCGCAACAAAGCACGTCTCATCGCCCAAGGCTACACTCAAGTCGAAGGTATGGACTATGGTGAGACATATGCCCCTGTTGCTAGACTTGAGTCCATTCGCATCTTACTTGCCTATGCTAATCACCATGATATCACATTTTACCAAATGGACATTAAACGTGCTTTTCTAAATGGTGAAATTGAGGAGGAAGTTTATGTTAAACAACCTCCCGGCTTTGTTAACCCTAAGAAACCTAATTATGTTTACAAACTTCACAAAGCCCTTTATAGTCTTAAACAAGCTCCTAGAGCGTGGTATAAATGCTTGACCAAGTTCATTATTGGAAAAGGCTTTGAGATTGGAAAAATTGATTCTGCTCTTTTCACTAAAAGGGTTAATGGAGAATTATTTGTGTGCCAAATTTATGTTGATGATATTATATTTGGTTCGACTAACCCTCATTTTAGTGAGAAGTTTGGAAAGCTTATGCCAGAGAAGTTTGAGATGTCTATGATGAGTGAACTCAAGTTCTTTCTTGGTTTGCAAATCAAGTAAACTAAGGAAGGTACCTTTGTCTCTCAAACAAAGTACACCAAGGACTTATTCAAGAAGTTCAGTATGCAAGAATGCAAAGGTATGAGTACACCCATGCCTACTAGTGGACATCTTGACTTGACTAAAGATGGTGAACCCGTTGATCAAAAGGTTTACCGCTCTATGATTGGTTCTTTGTTATATCTATGTGCCTCTCGTCCCGATATCATGCTAAGTGTGTGCATGTGTGTACGATATCAAGCGGCCCCCAAAGAATGTCATCTTAAGGCTGTGAAAAGGATAGTGAGATACTTAATACATACACCAAATTTTGGCATTTGGTATCCTAAGAGGTCCTCTTTTGATCTTGTTGGCTACTTCGACTCGGACTATGCCAGTGACAAGGTTGATAGAAAGTCCACTTCGGGTACTTGTCAATTTCTTGGTAGATCTCTTGTGTCTTGGTCCTCCAAAAAACAAAACTCGGTATCCTTATCCACCGCCGAAGCGGAATACATTGCCGCCGGTTCATGTTGTGCTCAATTACTTTCGATGACCCAAACTCTTAAAGATTATTGGATATATGTGAAACATGTTCCATTGCTTTGTGACAATGAAAGTGCTATTAAAATTGCTCACAATCCCGTGCAACATTCTCGAACTAAGCATATTGAAGTTCGTCATCATTTCATTTGAGATCATGTTGCTAAGGGTGATATCAACCTTAAGCATGTTCGTGCCGACAAGCAATTGGCGGATATATTCACTAAACCACTTCATGAGAAAGTGTTTTGCAGGTTGAGAGGTGAATTGAACATCATTGATGCTTCAAACTTGGAGTAGGAACTTCATTTGGATACATGCAAGACATGAGCCTATGACTAATCCTTGATATTTCTCTTATGATGATAATCATATATCTTGGATATATTTGCACCCTTGCATGTTATCTAACCCTTGTAGGTACTTGGATGAACCTAAACCTATGAGATTGCAACTCACTCACATCTTGAGCAATCTCTACATCACCAAGTCTCTACATTATGGTGGATGAAGACAAGGAAGCATGAAACCCTTCGAATATATCCTTTGACAAATTCCTATATCAAATTTCATGACTGTCATTTTGGATACACAAGTGCTATTCCTTGCAAAACTAATTCATGTAGGTAGATGAACTCCAATTACAAGAGGTGCTCCAAATGAACTACATCAACCTTGAGCATCCCACACAAGTTCAACTACATGATCAATATCAACACCACCACCCAAGGTATGTTATTCCATCTTAGAGAAGCTTTACCCCAAGTCATGGGTCAAAGCAGCTCAACAAGATGAGAATACATCAAAATGCTTAGAAAAAAAATGGCAACCCCATTTTGAGCTTAAATGATGAGTATGACCTATGATCTAGTGTCTTCAGTTGACTCATAAGTCAATATACTCTAACATAGGTGACTTTGTCGCCGACCAGTTCTAGATGAAGTTCTCTAGTGTTTCTCCTTGTTCTTGCATTTGTCTCATGCATATTTGCTTCTCTTTTTCAAAAAAAAACTTCATCTAGATCTCCTTTCTTTTATTTCTGTTCTGCATTTCCTGCATCAAATTCATTGCAAATCCTTCAGTTAATTCCCTGCAAAATCCTTTTGAGAATTTATTTGCCTAGTGAGCTGAGGTGACAAGTGCATTTTCTCTGTACTAAACTCGAACACGCCTTTGTCACTTTCGGTCAAACCGACTTATCTCGGTGTCATCGAAGATAACAACTCGGTGTTACCAATTTCACATGCTGAGGAAACACTTTGTCATTTGCATCCTGCACATTTTGTTCCAGCTCCACTCGATGATTCTTATCCTCTACCAGCACCTTATTTTTCCCTGCTACTTTGCCATGTGACTTAAGGACCAAACCTATTTTGACTCACACTCGAGAAGACCCTTCTTGGAAATTGATGTCAAAGGGGGAGATAGAGATCACATGAAAGCTTAATCATATCAAAAAGGGGAAAGAGAGATAAATAATCACATCAAAGAGAGACCCCAGTTGCTTGGTATTCAAAGAGGAGAGCAGTTCGATGTCTTTAGAGGGGAAAGACATGTTCATATTGTTTGTGTGTTTGCTTTGCTCTGATTTTCTTTTCCTTATCTTCTCCCAATATCCCACATAAGATTCAGGGGGAGCAAGCCATCTAAGGGATGATTTTTTTTAATTCATTGCATATATTTACCTTTGGGGACATTTCTACACCCAAATAGAGTACCCAGTACTCACTATATACATGTCATCCCAATCTTGGTACTCTTGTGGTTTGCTGCTCTTGCTCTGTTTAGTAGATGTTTCTGTGTTGTCTAACCTTGTTTGCTCAGGTTCATCTCTTCCAAAGCTAGGTCAAGACCACAAGGTAAGTATATGCATCACTCTCATGTGCATGAGGATCTCTTGCTGATGTACATACTGTTTGCAAGAAGGACTCATGAGCATGAACGTACATTTCCTAGATTCTCATCATTTACTCTGATGCATATAGCCAAGATACATGTAACTCATTGCTTGCTTTGTCATGATTATGCACTCACATGATCTTATGTTCCATATTTACATGATTGCATACATGTAGGGGGAGCCTATGCATGTTACATGTCCTTCCATAGCTTTACCTGCCTTTCTCTATATCTTTATTTAAAGCTTTGATGTATGTTGTCATCAATTACCAAAAAGGGGGAGATTGAAAGCACAAGTGCTCCCTGGGTGATTTTGGTAATTAATGTCAACATATCTCTTGTTGGACTAATACTTTTATCTAGTGTATTTCAGATAAGTCCAACAGTGGAGTGGCATGGACAAGAGGATGTGGAACCCCTTCAAGATGCTAAGGACAAAGGATTGGCTCATGCTCAAAGCTTAGGACTCTACATTTTACTTTTAGTGATCCAAGATCACATTGGGTCCATAGGAAAGCCAATACTATTAAAAGGGGATGAAGTGTTGCTTAATGGCTTGCTTGCTCAAAGTGCTTAGTGATATGCTCCAAAGCCCTCAGCTAGTTTCTCATATCCTCATATGTCTCAAACCAAAAGTCAAACTCGGCCCCACCGATTTGATCCATCCGGTGCCACCGAGTTCATTTGACATAGCCACTTCTAGAAACCCTAATCAATTCGGTCACATCGATGGGATCTCGGTGTCACCAAGATGGGCTTGCAATCTCTCTGTTGTCCATTGCAATAATTTCGGTCTCACCAAAATTATGCAATCGGTCCCACCGAGTTTGCCTGACCAACTCTCTGTTTTGCTTATTACAAAATCGGTCCCACCGAGTTTGTGTAATCGGTCAAACCGAGGTGAGGTTTTACCATAAACCTTGCACATCAGTCCCACCGAGTTGATCATATCGGTCCCACCAAAATTCCTAGCGGTCACATTATGAACTCAATCGGTCCAACCGAGTTTTATGATTCGGTCCCACCGAGTTTGGTAAATTGCGTGTAACGGTTAGATTTTGTGTGGAGGCTATATATACCCCTCCACCCTCTCCTCATTTGTGAGGGAAGCCATCAGAACATGCCTACACTTCCAGCATTCATTTTCTGAGAGAGAAACACCTACTCTTGTGTTCATGCCAAGATATTCCAATCCAACCATATGAATCTTTATCTCTAGCCTTCTCCAAGTTTCTTTCCACTCAAATCATCTTTCCACCAAATCCAATCCTATGAGAGAGAGTTGAGTGTTGGGGAGACTATCATTTGAAACACAAGAGCAAGGAATTCATCAACAACACACCATCTATTACCTTTTGGACAAGTGGTGTCTCCTAGATTGTTTAGGTGTCACTTGGGAGCCTCCGTCAATATTGTGGAGTCGAACCAAGGAGTTTGTACGAGCAAGGAGATTGCCTACTTCATGAAGATCCACCCTAGTGAGGCAAGTCCTTCGTGGGTGATGGCCATGGTGGGATAGACAAGGTTGCTTCTTCGTGGACCCTTCATGGGTGGAGCCCTCCGTGGACTCGCGCAACCGTTACACTTCGTGGGTTGAAGTCTCCATCAACGTGGATGTACGATAGCACCACCTATTGGAACCACACCAAAAATCTCCGTGTCTTCAATTGCATTTGCACACTCCAATCACATCCCTTTACTTTCTTGCAAGTTGCATGCTTTACTTTCCGCTGCTCATATACTCTTTGCATGCTTTCTTGATATGTATTGTGAACGGTTAAACTTGTGCTTAAACTCCACCTCAACTTAAAAAACTTAAAAACTGCCAACTTTGTGTGTTGAGGGTCTATTCACCCCCCTCTAGACACCTCTTCTTGATCCTTTCAGCTGCACTACATGTCAAAAAGCTAAGTCACGACTCAATCCTCGCTGTTTATATATGCCTTTGCCCGTACCTAGTGTTCCTTGGGAGGATATATCTATGGACTTTGTTTTAGGTTTACCTCGAACAAAGATGGGGAGGGATAGCATATTTGTTGTGGTGGATAGATTATCGAAAACGGCACACTTTAGACCATGTCATAAAAGCAATGATGTTGTTAATGTTGCTGATTTGTTCTTTCGGAAAATTATTCGCTTGCATGGTGTGTCAAATACTATTGTTTCTGACCGTGATACTAAATTTCTTGGCCACTTTTGGGGATGTTTATGGGCTAAGTTGGGGGCTTAACTTCTTTTTAGTACTACTTGTCACCCCCAAACTGATGGACAAACTGAAGTAGTCAATAGAACATTGTCTACTATGCTTAGGGCTGTTTTGAAGAATAATAAGAAATTGTGGGAAGAATGCTTGCCTCATATTGAATTTTCTTATAATCGTTCATTGCATTCTACTACTAAGATGTGCCCTTTTGAAATTGTGTATGGTTTCCTACCTCGTGCACCTATTGATTTGTTGCCTCTTCCATCTTCGCAGAAGGTTAATTTTGATGCTAAACAACGTGCTGAATTGATTTTAAAAATGCATGAGTTAACTAAGGAAAACATTGAGAGTATGAATGCTAAATATAAACTTGCTGCAGATACGGGTAGAAAACATGTTGTGTTTGCACCTGGAGATCTTGTTTGGTTACATTTGCGTAAGGATAGACTTCCTGATTTGCGCAAATCAAAGCTAATGTCACGTGTTGATGGTCCTTTTAAGGTGTAAGAGAAAATAAATGATAATGCATATAAACTTGAGCTGCCTGCAGATTTAGGGGTTAGTCCCACTTTGAACATTGCAGATTTGAAGCCTTATTTGGGTGAGGAAGATGATCTTCCGTCGAAGATGACTTCATTTCAAGAAGTGGAGGATGACGAGCACATCAATACCATTGTTACACCCACAGCCCCTGCTACTATACATACTGGACCAATTACTAGAGCTCGTGCACGCCAATTAAATTATCAAGTACGTTGGTTTCTTGGTAATGATTCTAATGTTCATGAAAATATGATGCTGCCTAAATTGGATACATTTGTTTTGCTTACAAATGAAGGGCCTAGCTTGGAGAAGGATGAACATTGGAGCAAGAAAAAGCATGGAGATGATGGCATGCACAAGGGAAACAAGAACGGAGTTTCAAGTGATGGTTTGAGGACTTTGAAGCCACCGTAATGAGTGCATGAAGTATTGGATGAAATATACAAGATGTCACTTCAAAAATTTTGTCCAGAGGCTATTATAGTGCTGTGTCACCTTATTATTGTGTCAGGCCCATGTAATTTTGAAATACATAAGTACAGGCTGCTTTTAGAGTCCGTATGTGTGGGGAAACAAGAGATAGGGTTGATTTCGGACCCCCCAAGGGCCACGAAATTCCCCCCTCTACCTCCATATATACAATCCTTAGGGCGTCGTTTAGACTTTGGGTTTTGTTTAGATTAAAAGTTCACCATAGTTGCAACTTCGCGTACTTCATTTGTGTTCAATGACTAGACAAATACGTCACAGAACCCCACCTTGACCAATAAAGCTTTCATCTTATATTCACAGTATCTAGATTGCAATCTTAGTTTCTTGCTTGTTCTTTTTTGCTTGCAGGAAATAGACCTTCATGGTCAGGTTGATCGTGCTCCGACGTGGTCAATAACCTCTCGGAGTTGGTTTAGCAATTGCTAAGGCGCGACATCCTCGCACGTACGTAGTCGAATTGTCAAAGTCTACTCCTCCGAAACGATAATCACCATCTCATCGAAAGACGGGACACCTTCACCTCTATCAAAAAGTAATTTATGAATATCATAAAGTGCTAAATATTACAATTATAATGGTTTTAAAATTTTGTTCATTACAAAAGTAGGTGAACTGAAAATGGAACGGATAATCCAACCATCTATTAAAATCAACAAGTCCATCCTTCCATCTAACAAATTTAGTTATCAATTCATCCATCTGTGCAACATAAATCTATCCATCTATCTAGTTAATAGCTAAAAGAAGAACAGTTGGCTGAGAAAGAGGATGGCTCGAAGTGGACCTGTGGTTGTCGTGTAGCTTCAGGAAGGAAGGGAGGCGCTGGCTGCAGTTGGTGCAGATGGGTGTGGGCAGCTTCAGGAGTCTCGCGAGAGCAGAGGGGCAGAGGGGCGGCGGAGGAGAAGGGGCTGCAGCGGAAGATGGGCCGCCAGCGACATCGACTGAGCAGGTGGCGGTGAGGACCGGACCGGCAAGGCGCGGCCGGTGGCGGCGCTCGAACCCTGGCGCTCGCTGCGTGCCACCTGGTCGAGATTCCCTCGGTGCTAAACTGCTGGGCATCGAGCGCTTCTGTATACCAAGTGTGGATGGCTCAGTGGCATTCTGGCCGTCATAGTAACATGTTGCAATATGGGTTGTCTTTTAATATGAACAATTTTGTTGTGTTTTGAGAGACTCCACAATCCTGAGATTCTAGGAAAATCCATATTTTAAGGAGATTTTGGATTGCACTAAGGATTCTACAGAATCCTCTCAAGATTTTGGAGAGGCAATCGAGTTCTTTTCGCTCAAGATTTTCCAGAACAATACTCTCCATAATCGACTCAAAAGAACTGGGCCTTACTCTGGTTCCAAGTGCTTGTTCAGTGAATTTGTGTCCCTACATTGTCTCAGGTGTTTCCCAAGAAAAAAAAAGCTACTCTATACCTCTCTTCCTGCCTTGGCTCTCCTCCCGTTCCCTTCATTGCTCTTCCAAATTGAGATTTTGTAAGGGAGATCTGGTATTCAAATTAATATATCCGAGAGTAATGGAGATTAAGAGAAGTATCTTGACTAAAGATAAATTGATTAAGAGAGGGTGGGTTGGGAAAGAAGAATGCTATTTCTGTAGCTGTAAAGAAATCATTGATCATTTGCTGTTTCAATGCAGCCTTGCCAGATTTGTGTCGCAAGTGGTTGTCTGTGCCCTAGGTCTCACTGGGGAATGGTGGTGATTGGGGGGACAATCATTTGCTGGACTATCTGGAAGACCAGAAATGGGGCCTGTTTTGACAAAAAATATCCCGATGAACCTGCTAATGTTGTATTTAAGCTCTGTTCGCTGCTTGATGCTTGGAAAATAGGGGAATGGTGGTGATTGGGGGGACAATCATTTGCTGGACTATCTGGAAGACCAGAAATGGGGCCTGTTTTGACAAAAAATATCCCGATGAACCTGCTAATGTTGTATTTAAGCTCTGTTCGCTGCTTGATGCTTGGAAAATTCTACAGAGATCCCAAGACAAAGGCACAAGTGAAGAAGGTGTGATAAAACTCAAGGAGGTGTTGAGAGATATCTTCAATAGATTGCATGGCTGATCCAATGAGGCAAAGAATTCAAGGTTGAAGAAAGTTGTGCTATAAAATCTTTCTTGGTTTGCTAGTTACCGGGGGGCTGGGAGCAAAAATGGGGATCCGCAGTGGTCCGGTGTTTTCTGTTTCCTCGGCGGAGATGTACGGCAAGGTAGATAATGGGCTCTATGTGCTCTTATATCGGACTATCCCTTAGATATACTTTGTTGTAATCTTATTTTATACCTTTTCTCTTTTTCTTGATGTTGGATGCTTGTAAGAACATTATGCGGGCGGTTTCTTTAATGGAAATCGACGAGGGCCCTCGTTTTAGGACGGTCGTTTTCCACCCCGTGATCATGGGGTGCAAGCGCCATGCAGGCCACGATCCGAGCTTTCTTCGTAAATGAGCAGCGCCCCTGCGAACCCTTCTTTTTATGGGGAAGGCGTGGGGGCTGCCTCTTTACAGATTAATGTGAAAGCGTGTTGTGATCGTTCCACGCATGACCCCCACGACGCGCACTCAATGTGGACCATGGGGGAGCACAACAGACGAGAATATTACAACATTTAATCCCTACCACACGTGCCCACGCGCTGTTTTGGGCCTGTCCCAATGAAGCTTCGCACTCGTGTGTGGCCCAGGCCCGGGGGCTCCTGTCAGTGTACATAAGTCTGGGCCCTTGTGTACCCCTTGTGCATGGGAAGTTGTAGCGGCACCTGTGGCGAGGCTTGACAGGGCAGTAAGAGACAAGATACAAGACGACCAAGCGGCATTCAAGCCAGTAATAAGAGAATAGAAGACAAGATGGGCCCCCGGCAAGACCCTTACCAGGATGGCTCGCGAAGCCCCGGCAAGATCCTTGGCGAGGTAATTTGGGAAACACCAGCAAGGCCACCACCCTTGAGGCTGAGACCTCTGACACCATCGACAACGTCAAGACCAAGACTCGGGGGCACATGCGTAGTAACATGCAGATCTTTGTGAAGACTGGTGGCATACATATCTTTGTGCAGACCAGAAGACGAAGTTCCCGGCAAGTCCCTTGCCGGGGACGACCGCGAGGCCCCGACAAGACTCTTGCTGTGGACGACTATGAAGCCATAGCAAGGCTCGCGCACAACAAGGTTCCGCCGCCCCTGCGACCATTCCAGTATAGCGACCAGCCTGCCAACCAGGCAAGCACCTGCGTGGTGGCATGCAGATCTTCGTGAAGATCCTACCAGTACGCCAGCACAACGGCTAGCCAGTCAGCTTGGCGCTACTTGCCTCGTCAGCCTGGATGCGTGTCAAGATAGGGTGAGGCGGCGACGAATGGGACGGGCTCCATTCCCGTCCCCAATAAAGTTAGAGGGCACGTCAGCAGCGCATTTAATGCGTTTGTCCTAAGATGTTAGTGATAAGAATATGCGCTATAGCTACTTTACACCTCCTGTGTGCCACTGTGGTGACCCCTTGGACGTATAAAAGGAGTCCCAAGGCGTACTGCAGGAGGATTCAAACTTTTGGACCGGACAAGCATAGCAGCTAGTCAAGGTTCAAGAACACTAAATATACACTCAAGGTAGGCTAGGGTTTTACGCTTCCCAGCGGCCCGAACCTGGGTAAAAATCCTTCGTGTTGATCCCTGGACCTGCTCTTTGTGCATCCCTCTTCCCTGCCAACTGTAGGAGGGATCCTCGTGATCCCATAGGTGCCGTTTCCCCGACGCATAGGATAAATTTTTTGATGGAATTACAATTTCAACTGATTCTAGTTCCAAGATCAGATATCATTGCATAGCCTATACCATGTCAATGCCTTTCCCTTCAAAGATAAAGGGAAAACCTTCTTCTTAGCTTCATCTTCAGGCAAACCTGCAAGCTTAGACAATCCACAAATTTCATCCACATATATCAAGTGCATATCAGGATGTTCAGTTCCATCTCCTGCATAAGGATTAGCTAGCAGTTGTTCTACCATACCCGAAGGAATTTCATATTTGATATTTTTAGTAGGTGCAGTAGGTTGAGGGGAAAGTAATTGTGGTTCCGGTCGAGGTGAAGATACCCCGAACAAACCCCTCAAAGGATTGTTTTCCATAGTAACAAGTGACAATAAATTTCAGCATGTAGTAATAATGTTTCCTTACCAATTTCCACTTACCAAAAGCGCTTCACTCCTCGGCAATGGTGCCAGAAAATAGGCTTGATGACCCACAAGTATATGGGGTCAATTTTAGCCTTTTTGATAAGTAATAGTGTCGAACCCAACGAGGAGCAGAAGCAAATGACAAGTAGTTTTCAGCAAGGTAGTGTCTGCAAGTGCTGAGATTGTAACTAACAGAGTAGTTTGATAGCAAGATAATTTGTAACGAGCAAGTAATGGTAGTAGTAAAAAAAGTGCAGAAAGGTTTCCCAATCCTTTTGAGGCAAAGGACAAGCCAAAACGGTCTCTTATGATAGGCAAGGTGTTCTTGAGGGTACACGGGAATTTTATCTAGTCACTTTCAGCATGTTGGTTCGATTCATGTTCGCTACTTTGATAATCTGGTATGTGGGTGGAGCAGTGCTTAGGTGTTGTTGTTACTTGAACAAACCTCCTACTTATGATTAACCCCTTCGCAAGCATCCGCAACTACGAGAAAAGTATTAAGAATAAATTCTAACCATACCATTAAACTTTTGGATCCAATCGGCCCCGTACTGAATAGCGCATAAACTAGGGTTTAAGCTTCTGTCAGTCTCGCAACCCATCATCTAATAACTAATCCACAATGCATTCCCTTAGGCACAAATATGGTGAAGTGTCATTTATCACCTCTAAGGGAATCACAACATACATATCATCAAAATATTGAACACATATCAAGTTCATATGATTACTTGCAACATGATTTCTCCTGTGACCTCAAGAACAAAAGTAATTAATCACAAACGATAACCATGCTCAAGATCATAGGGGTATTAAATAGCATAATGGATCTGAACATATAATCTTCCACCAAATAAACCATATAGTAATCAACTACAAGATGTAATCAACAGTACTAGTCACCCACAAGCACCAATCTATAGTTCCTATACAAAGATTGAACACAAGAGATGAACTAGGATTTGAGAGGAGATGGTGTTGTTGAAGATTTTCATGAAGATAGACCTCTCAAAGATGGGAGAGTTATTGGTTATGATGATGACGATGATTTCCTCCTCCGGGAGGGAAGTTCCCCCAGCAGAATCGCTCTGCCTGAGGGCAAAAGTGCTCCTGCCCAGGTTCCACCTCGAGACGGCGACGCTTCGTCCCGAAAGTACTCTCCTTATTTTTCTAGGTTAAAATGACTTATCTACCAGAAGAGGGGCACCAGAGATGGGCCTGGGTGAGCACAACCCACCAGGGTGTGCTTGGGCTCCCAGGTGCACACAGCTGGGTTGTGCGTACCTGGTGGGCCTCCTATGGTACTTATTGACTCCAAAAATTCTTATTTATTCCATAAAAAATCCTGGTAGAGTTTCAACTCATTTGGAGTTGTGCAGAATAGGTAGCCTGGCATAGCTTTTTAGAAATGATACCATTGATAACTTCTAGGTAAATACCATGGTAATATGCGCACAACAAAGCTGATAACTTAGTTAGCGTACGTCAATTGCTATGAAAGATGCGAAGTAACCACCTCTGACCCAGTGACATCCCCAGGTGGTGTGGGTACCTCCTGCGATACGCAATCCTGAAGCATCACCAGTGGTAGCTCAAGTTCCGCCAGATCATCCCTCTCGACTCTGTTCCTCCATAACTGACTGGGAGCAGAACACGATCCAAGGGAACCAAAACAAAGTGTATTCATCGGAGTTATGGAAGATGACGTCCCCTTGGCAAACTTATTTGCCTTAGCAAACTTTGAGTTCGGCCTCTTATCCGACTCTTGTGGTGTGTTCTTAGACCCCTTGTTCTGATTCCCAAGGGCTCCATCCCCCTCAGCCGTGTCCATATCCTACTGCTCATCCCCCTCCTGAAGTACCATTGTATCCTCAATCTCAATCTCTAGCTCGTACGTGACCCCATCATGTGTCCACTTGACCACATCCGGCACGAACTCAATACTAACCACACTGACAAGTAGCCTCGCCACACCATGTGCATGAGTGAAAGGCATATGTACCTGTTCTATCTTGCCAATGAGAGATCCCAAGCTCCAGGTTACCAAAAAGTTGTTCAGCAGTTTGGGTGGTGCACGCGAGAGACGTACCCAAATCTGATCTAGAGGTGTACCATGTGGTTCCTTATGCTTCCACTCGTCAAAAGCCATAATGATGTTAGTACTCGGTACTCTGCACATGCCAAACTTAAGAATATGTAACTGATCCTCCTTAGTGGGAAAATCTACCTTGTAAGTCTGCTTCTCCAACTTGACAAGTGTCACACCCAATATGCGAACCTATCCAAAAGGAACTCGAAGGTCCCACCAAGGATAGACCCACATATTGAAACGCTTTTGCAAGGTGGATATCATTACATCAACATTACATAATAGATGGGGATACATACAAGAGGCATACAATGCCACACGAATACAACATCACAATACATAAGAGCATCATCCAACTACGGATGAAACACAAACAGAAACTCAAACGACATCCACCCTGCTAGCCCAGGCTGCCGACCTGGAACCTATGCCCTGATCGAAGAAGCAGAAGAAGAACTCAACGCAAGCAAGCATCGCTCTCGCATCATGATCATCGCATAACCTGTACCTGCAACTGTTATTGTAGTAATCTGTGAGCCACGAGGCAGCAATCCCATTACCATGGGTATCAAGACTAGCAAAGTTTAAAGGGAAAGGAAGGGGTAAAGTGGTGAGGCTGCAGCAGCGACTAAGCATATATGGTGGCTAACATACGCAAATGAGAGCGAGAAGAGAGCAAGCGGAACGGTCGAGAAACTAGCAATGATCAAGAAGTGATCCTAAACTCCTACTTATGTCAAACATAACCCAGAAACCGTGTTCACTTCCCGGACTCCGCCGAAAAGAGACCATCACGGCTACACACGCGGTTGATGTGTTTTAATTCGGATCTGGTGTCAAGTTATCTACAACCGGACATTAACAAATTCCCATCTGCCTATAACCGCAGGCACGACTTTCGAAAGATTATACCCTGCAGGGGTGTCCCAACTTAGCCCATGATAAGCTCTTGCGATCAACGAAGGATATACCTTCTCCCAGGAAGACCCGATCAGACTCGGAATCCCGGTTTACAAGACATTTCGCCAATGGTAAAACAAGACCAGCAAAGCCGCCCGAATGTGCCGACAAATCCTGATAGGAGCTGCACATATCTCGTTCTCAGGGCACACCGGATTGTCCAAACTTCCGGTAGGCCAGCCCAGAGTTGCCCCTGGTGGCCACCGGCGGCTGACAGGTTGGACCAACACTCACGACGAGCACTGGCCCGGGGGGATAATATAAAGATGACCCTCGAGAGCGCGACTCCCAAGGGAAAAAGGGCTAGGTGAGGCAAATGTAAAACCAAGGTTGGGCCTTGCTGGAGGAGTTTTATTCAAAGCGAACTGTCAAGGGGGTCCCATAAATCACCCGACCGCGTAAGGAACGCAAAATCCGGGAACATAACACCGGTATGACGGAAACTAGGGCGGCAAGAGTGGAACAAAGCACCAGGCAAAAGGCCGAGTCTTCCACCCTTTACCAAGTATATAGATGCATTAATAATATAAGAGATATTGTGATATCCCAACCAAAATCCTGTCCACCATGGAGCAATCTTCAACTTCACCTACAACTAGCAACGCTATAAGAGGGGCTGAGCAAAAGCGGTAACATAGCCAAACAACGGTTTGCATAGGAAAGGTATCAAAGGTTAGAGGTTCATGGCAATATGGGAGGCTTGATGAGCAAAAGATAGGTAACGCAGCATAGCGATAGAACGAAGCAACTAGCATAGCAATGATAGTATTGAGATCCAGGGTAGCGGTCATCTTGCCTGAAAATCCCGCAAGGAAGAAGAACGAGTCCATGAAGAAGACGAACGGATGAAGCCGAACCAACCGTAGATGAACGAATCCTCACGATCGCAACGAAACAGGAACTATCGAAAAGAAGCACACAACATGGTAAACACACCACACATGAACAAAGCATAATGCACAACAAGCATGATGCATGACAAAACTAGATGAGGCTACTCATGGCAAGAGATGATGCAAACAAGAACAACACATCAAGGCAAGTTTAAAAGAGGCCGGGAACAACATATAACAATTCCGGTAAGTCCTCATATGCAAATTTCGAAAATGGTCCAGATCTGAATAAACCTTATGTTCAAGTTGTTAAACAGCAAGTTAAGATGCACCAAGATGATCTACATGAGATTCTAGTCAAGTTACATATAAAGTTCATTTAGTTCAGAGTTACGGACTAGAAGATATGAGCAAAACAAGTTAAACATGGCATTGATGCAAAATGCATTCAAACATCAAGCAAACACACCAGAACAAGGATGCAACATGATAATATGAAGCTACATGCAATTCTAAGCAAGTTTCATATAGAGCACACTCAAAACGGAGCAACGGTTCAACACACACACATGAAACAAGTTTAAAGGACAAGCTGTCCAAAATAGCAACTAGGCATATTGCAAGCATCAAAACGACATGCTACAGCATCTCAACATGAAAACAAAATATATGGGCATGAAGTACAGGTAAAGCATAACAAAACATGAACACTGAGCTATCTCCAGAAATCACTAGAACATGCTCAAACACACATGGCAAGATTGCAAATAATAACAGTTCAGACTTTGCAGAAAATAACATCAGGTTGCAATGTTCAGAGCTATCAAACAACATGTTACAGGAACTTATCATGGCAAACAAAGGCATGGCATGAAACTACTAAATGCATAGATCAAAAGTCCCTTACTGACCATAAACTAAAAAGGATCAGAAAATATGATGGCACCCACGTAAACATGGCAAGTTATATTACAGATTCAAACATGGCAGGAACAGAATTATGAAGGCATGTTGATGAGCTTGTACCACTCACCACAGAGCAATACATGGCATGGCAAGGCAACCAACAGTAAGAAGACATGTTTGTGAAGCTAAGCATGGCAATAGCAAGTTCATAGGGTACATGGAACACTAGCAAAACACATGGCAACAACTGAACTTAATGTTAACAGGCTGACAACAACATTATCAAGCAACTTTGGAGCAAGATATGAACAAGCTACAGCAAGCTATAAATGCAACCAGGGGCATGGATGGATAGAGAAAGACATGTAGAACAAAACATGTTTAGTGATCATCTCCAGATTATGCATAGAATGACTAGTAGAAGCAGGTTTACATAGCATCACGAAATAACAGATTCAGCCTAGCAAAACAGCAACAGCAAGTACCCTACTTAACAAGCTCGATTCACTCACTACAAGTCATTGCATGACAAGATAAGAATAGCATCAGCAAGAAGACATGTTTATCAAACAAACCAAGTCAAGAACAAGTTCATAGCATGCAAGGATCAACTACAACAACCTTGGCAAAATTGAATAACATGTAAACAATCTGCCAGGAAACATTTTGAAGCAAAAGTAGAGCACGAAAATGACATGCTAGACTACTCCATAATTGCAAACTAGGGCATGAATGGATAAACAATAACCTTATGTTCAAAACACCCTTACTGAAGTATCTCAAAATATACATGGATCTCTCTGTAGCATCAAGTTTACATGGCATCAAAATAACAGCAGAACAGGGACTAAAATCAGCAACCTCACGATGCCTAGTTTGCATGCTTGTGCTAGTCACCACATTGATCACAAAAATACATGGTAAGCACCTCTGTAAAGAATACATGGCATAGATCAAAACACATGTAGACATCAACCTCATAAGATGCATACATCAATCATGGCAAAAATGACAAATGAGCTCGTTCTGTTAACAGACAGCAGATAACATTATAAAGCACTCTTGCAGCGATGATTCAGGCATCAAGATGAGCTCAAATGAATATGATGCAATGGAATGAAATGAAGTACTCGTCAAGACGAACAATTTGACATATTACACGCATGAAACAGAGCTACGGATGCAGAGATACAATGCAAAGAACATGGCATGAAAATTACTGCAGATCTGGGGACTTAGCAGTTTTCGGGGAAGGGGAAAAAGTCAACCTCGTCGGAATCTCGCCGGAGAGCTTGCCGGAGAGGAGAGGAGGCGGCCGGAGGACGAGGGAGAGGCCGGGAGGATGGGCGGAGCGAGATCCGGCCGGATCCCACCGGATCCGGACCGGAGGGGACCGGCGCGGGGCGGAGGAGCCCGCCGGCGCTTCGGCGTGGACGGCGGCTGGCGGCGGCGCTAGATGCGGGGGCAGGGAGGCGCGAGGCGGCGCCAGCTCGTGGC
>NC_041393.1:31866536-31873825 GCF_002162155.2 Triticum dicoccoides
ATCCGGCCCGGGCGGGCCTGACGCAGGCCTGGCGGCGGCGCGCGGACCGGCGGCGGGGTCGAGAGAGAGAGAGAGGGTGAGGTGGCGGCGCGGGATTGGGGGAGAGCGGCGGCGGGGTGACGTGGTGGCCGCTGGTTGGCTGCAGCGACGTGGCCGACGGACATGTCCGGCGGTGCGAGGACGAAAAATGGCTAGGGTTAGGGGGATTCATCTGCGAATTTCGGGGGAGGGTCTAGTTTTATAGGTAGAGGGAGCTAGGAGAGTCCAAATGAGGAGCGGTTTTCGCCCACACGATCGTGATCGAACGATCGAGAGCATGGAGGGGAGTTTGCTGGGTTTTGGGCCACTTTGGAAGGGGTGTTGGGCTGCAAAGAGAAGGGGGGTTTCGGGCTACGCGGTTAACCGTTGGAGTATCAAACAACCTCCAAATGGCACGAAACTTGACAGGCGGTCTACCGGTGGCATACCAAGGCCACTTGACTAGCCTCGGTCCATTCCGAGAACGTTTAACACCCGCTCACAACGAGAGACGAAAGGGGACCGCCGGAGAGCATAGGAGTGCCGGATTGCAAAACGGACAACGGGGAAAATGCTCGGATGCATGAGACGAACACGTATGCAAAATGAAATGCACATGATGACATGATATGAAATGCATATGATGACATGGCAAAATGCAACACGCAAGCAAATGACATGGCCATGACAGTGAATAACTGAAGGACACCTAGCGCATCGGATCCGGGGCGTTACAACACTCCTCCACTAACAAGAGATCTCGTCCCGAGATCTTAGGACCGAGACGGAAGGGAAAAGGGATGAGGTGAAGCAAGAACTGAAGAGAAGAAGCAAAGAATCGAGAGCACTCGAGAATAAGAGAGGAATGACGAGAATGACGAGAATCGAAAGCTCACGGAATCAGATAGACTATGAAATCACTCCGGTTAGAACGATATTAGAAACGAATAAGACTGAAAGGATTTAGGCAGCACCCCGGCTGAAACATGGAGGAATAGAACATGAACTTCACCCAAAGAGATGGCACTTGACGAGATGAACAATGCAATGCCTCCGCAAGAATTGAAAGAATTGAATGAAAAGAACTTAGAAGGAAGGATTGAACGGATTTGAATATCTGAGAAGAACGAAGAAATGCAAAACTCCAATTCAAAAGAATACGGAGAATTAATTGCACTTTGAGACGCGAGAAGAAAAGATAATTGAACTCCACCAACAAAATTTTGATGAACTCTTGAAGAAAGAATTAAATCATGAAGAACCACCATGAAGAACTCCGGTGACAAAAGGATGATGAGATAGAATGAAGGAAGAAAGAATAAGAAGAGCCTTGCGATGATTTAGATGGAGGTTCCGAGAAAATAGCCGAGGAAATTTGAACTCCGGAAAAGAAAAGATGGAGAACACTTGGAACTAGAATTTATTCATCAAGAACAAACTCCGAAGAAAGGGATTAAACACTTGGATGAAATAAGAATAAGATTTATTGTATGCTTATCCTTCATCAAATTAAATTGATGACAAACAATGGATTTTGCATACTACTTATTCTTCTTGAAAAAGGATTGAGAAGGGATAGCACAAAACTTGAGAACGTCTTCATGAACCACCGGTAGGATTGAAAAGAACGAATGAATTGATATGATAAAGGGAAAAGAATCTTGAACGAACCACCGTAAGAATTCGAAAATGGATGATGAAAGGGAATGAATCACCTGAAGAATTAGAAGAACAAATAAGATAGAGGGGATTTAGATGCAAAAGAATAAAGAGATCATGAGCTGATTAAAGAACACTTGATATATGCACCAGGGTAATTGGAGAACGATAACTGAAATGAGAGGACGAAGAATTCTTCTGGAACGATGACCTCCGGTGAAAAGAAATGAAAAAAAAACTCCTGAAATACTCCGGATGGATAAGAAAGAATATCTGACAAACTAAAATAATTTGAGAGGATGACATGAAGCTGGAACCGCGAATCTTCGAGAGAACGGACAATATTTAGAGGAAAAACTCTTCTTCAATTTTCAAATGACGACGAGAAACACCACCGAAATTGCTGAGATACTCCGGGAGAATGAAAAGCGAAGAGGTTGAGCCAACAATGAAATGATTTGAAATCAATCTCGGAGAAGGCATATGACTGATGGAATCCATTCTTACGTCACACTTGAAAAGAATTGAGAATAACTCCGGGGGAATTAGAAGAGTCAGGTAAGATCCTGGGAAAAGACCTGTGGGTTAGGGCCCACTAGAAGAAAACACCGTTGGAAAGGGATGTTGAACAGATAGATGATGCACCGGAACAATTGAAATATTTGAATGAGGTGACAACCTCGAATTAATTGGAACACAGACGAATCTCCTGAGATGTCTTGAACACTTCGGAATGATTGAATGGCGAGAGGCAAACGAGCAGGGAAAACACTTGAGCTGAGAGAAAGAATATAATCACTACCGAAGATGGAATTGAATCCACCGGAGAAGAAAAGAGATGAAGAATGACGAACGAGACGAGAATTCACCAGTTGAAATAATTGACGAAAGACTGAAGAGGCTCCGTACAATTGAAAATTTATGCTCGAAAGAGACTCAGGCTCCGGGAAGAAAAAAGGGGGGGAGGGCGGGAAAACAAAGGCAACTTGTAAGGGGAAATCGACGAATATCTTGAAGAGAAAACACCGGTTGAAATCATTGAGGAAAGAAAGCAAAGACTTCACACGAGTAGGATGGATACTCGATTACGGACTCCGGTTCCGAGAAGAAGAAGGGAGGGCGGGTGGGAAAGAAAACAACTGAGGATTGAACTCAAAGATGAAGAGGCTCGAGTCAACTTGACGAGAAATGCACCTGATGAAAAGAGCTGAGGAACAACGATCGGAAAACCAACTGCGTGAACCTAAAGAAAAATTTGAATGGGAAGAGGAGTAATTCAAAACACCTACGTCAAGATTCCTGACCAGAGCGACGAAGGGGCTGAGGAGTAAAAAGAATTCCTACTCTCCGATATAACTAGACTCTGAAAACAGTTTTCTTCTAGACTCAACAATGGCCAAACTACACGATCAATCAAGGGGGCTCCTAAAGTTGGTCGAGGCTCTGATACCAACTTGTCACGCCCAATATGTGAACCTATCCAAAAGGAACTCAAAGGTCCCACCAAGGATAGACCCGCATATTGAAACGCTTTTGCAAGGTGGATATCATTACATCAACATTACATAATAGATGGGGATACATACAAGAGGCATACAATGCCACATGAATACAACATCACAATACATAAGGGCATCATCCGACTACGGATGAAACACAAACAGAAACTCAAACGATATCCACCCTGCTAGCCCAGGCTGCCGACCTGGAACCTATCCCCTAATCGAAGAAGCAGAAGAAGAACTCAACGCAAGCAATCATCGCTCTCGCGTCATGATCATTGCATAACCTCTACCTGCAACTGTTGTTGTAGTAATCTGTGAGCCACGAGGACTCAGCAATCCCATTACCATGGGTATCAAGACTAGCAAAGCTTAAAGGGAAAGGAAGGGGTAAAGTGGTGAGGCTGCAACAGTGACTAAGCATATATGGTGGCTAACATACGCAAATGAGAGCGAGAAGAGAGCAAGCGGAACGGTCGAGAAACTAGCAATGATCAAGAAGTGATCCTAAACTCCTACTTATGTCAAACATAACCCAGAAACCGTGTTCACTTCCCGGACTCCGCTGAAAAGAGACCATCATGGCTACACACGCGGTTGATGCGTTTTAATTCGGATCTGGTGTCAAGTTATCTACAACCGGACATTAACAAATTCCCATTTGCCTATAACCGCAGGCACGGCTTTCGAAATATTATACCCTGCAGGGGTGTCCCAACTTAGCCCATGATACGCTCTCGCGATCAACGAAGGATATACCTTCTCCCAGGAAGACCCGATCAGACTCGGAATCCCGGTTTACAAGACATTTCAACAATGGTAAAACAAGACCAGCAAAGCCGCCCGAATGTGCCGACAAATCCTAATAGGAGCTGCACATATCTCGTTCTCAGGGCACACCGGATTGTCCAAACTTCCGGTAGGCCAGCCCAGAGTTGCCCCTGGTGGCCACCGGCGGCTGACAGGTTGGACCAACACTCACGACGAGCACTGGCTCGTGGGGGGATAATATAAAGATGACCCTCGAGAGCGCGACTCCCAAGGGGAAAAGGGCTAGGTGAGGCAAATGTAAAACCAAGGTTGGGCCTTGCTGGAGGATTTTTATTCAAAGCAAACTGTCAAGGGGGTCCCATAAATCACCCGACCACGTAAGGAACGCAAAATCCGGGAACATAACACCGGTATGACGGAAACTAGGGCGGCAAGAGTGGAACAAAGCACCAGGCAAAAGGCCGAGTCTTCCACCCTTTACCAAGTATATAGATGCATTAATAATATAAGAGATATTGTGATATCCCAACCAAAATCATGTCCACCATGGAGCAATCTTCAACTTCACCTACAACTAGCAACGCTATAAGAGGGGCTGAGCAAAAGCGGTAACATAGCCAAACAACGTTTTGCATAGGAAAGGTATCAAAGGTTAGAGGTTCATGGCAATATGGGAGGCTTGATGAGCAAAAGATAGGTAACGCAGCATAACGATAGAACGAAGCAACTAGCATAGCAATGATAGTATTGAGATCCAGGGTAGCGGTCATCTTGCCTGAAATCCCGCAAGGAAGAAGAACGAGTCCATGAAGAAGACGAACGGATGAAGCCGAACCAACCGTAGACGAACGAATCCTCACGATCGCAACAAAACAGGAACTATCGAAAAGAAGCACACAACATGGTAAACACACCACACATGAACAAAGCATGATGCACAACAAGCATGATGCATGACAAAACTAGATGAGGCTACTCATGGCAAGAGATGATGCAAACAAGAACAACACATCAAGGCAAGTTTAAATGAGGCCGGGAACAACATATAACAATTCCGGTAAGTCCTCATATGCAAATTTCGAAAATGGTCCAGATCTGAATAAACCTTATGTTCAAGTTGTTAAACAGCAAGTTAAGATGCACCAAGATGATCTACATGAGATTCTAGTCAAGTTACATATAAAGTTCATTTAGTTCAGAGTTACGGACTAGAAGATATGAGCAAAGCAAGTTAAACATGGCATTGATGCAAAATGCATTCAAACATCAAGCAAACACACCAGAACAAGGATGCAACATGATAATATGAAGCTACATGCAATTCTAAGCAAGTTTCATATAGAGCACACTCAAAACGGAGCAACGGTTCAACACACACACATGAAACAAGTTTAAAGGACAAGCTGTCCAAAACAGCAACTAGGCATATTGCAAGCATCAAAACGACATGCTACAACATCTCAACTTGAAAACAAAATATATGGGCATGAAGTACAGGTAAAGCATAACAAAACATGAACACTGAGTTATCTCCAGAAATCACTAGAACATGCTCAAACACACATGGCAAGATTGCAAATAATAACAGTTCAGACTTTGCAGAAAATAACATCAGGTTGCAATGTTCAGAGCTATCAAACAACATGTTACAGGAACTTATCATGGCAAACAAAGGCATGGCATGAAACTACTAAATGCATAGATCAAAAGTCCCTTACTGACCATAAACTAAAAAGGATCAGAAAATATGATGGCACCCACGTAAACATGGCAAGTTATATTACAGATTCAAACATGGCAGGAACAGAATTATGAAGGCATGTTGATGAGCTTGTACCACTCACCACAGAGCAATACATGGCATGGCAAGGCAACCAACAGTAAGAATACATGTTTGTGAAGCTAAGCATGGCAATAGCAAGTTCATAGGGTACATGGAACACTAGCAAAACACATGGCAACAACTGAACTTAATGTTAACAGGCTGACAACAACATTATCAAGCAACTTTGGAGCAAGATATGAACAAGCTACAGCAAGCTATAAATGCAACCAGGGGCATGGATGGATAGAGAAAGACATGTAGAACAAAACATGTTTAGTGATCATCTCCAGATTATGCATAGAATGACTAGTAGAAGCAGGTTTACATAGCATCACGAAATAACAGATTCAGCCTAGCAAAACAGCAACAGCAAGTACCCTACTTAACAAGCTCGATTCACTCACTACAAGTCATTGCATGACAAGATAAGAATAGCATCAGCAAGAAGATATGTTTATCAAACAAACCAAGTCAAGAACAAGTTCATAGCATGCAAGGATCAACTACAACAACCTTGGCAAAATTGAATAACATGTAAACAATCTGCCAGGAAACATTTTGAAGCAAAAGTAGAGCACGAAAATGACATGCTAGACTACTCCATAATTGCAAACTAGGGCATGAATGGATAAACAATAACCTTATATTCAAAACACCCTTACTGAAGTATCTCAAAATATGCATGGATCTCTCTGTAGCATCAAGTTTACATGGCATCAAAATAACAGCAGAACAGGGACTCAAATCAGCAACCTCACGATGCCTAGTTTGCATGCTTGTGCTAGTCACCACATTGATCACAAAAATACATGGTAAGCACCTCTGTAAAGAATACATGGCATAGATCAAAACACATGTAGACATCAACCTCATAAGATGCATACATCAATCATGGCAAAAATGACAAATGAGCTCGTTCTGTTAACAGACAGCAGATAACATTATAAAGCACTCTTGCAGCGATGATTCAGGCATCAAGATGAGCTCAAATGAATATGATGCAATGGAATGAAATGAAGTACTCGTCAAGACGAACAATTTGACATATTACACGCATGAAACGGAGCTACGGATGCAGAGATACAATGCAAAGAACATGGCATGAAAATTACTGCAGATCTGGGGACTTAGCAGTTTTCGGGGAAGGGGAAAAAGTCAACCTCGTCGGAATCTCGCCGGAGAGCTTGCCGGAGAGGAGAGGAGGCAGCCAGAGGACGAGGGAGAGGCCGGGAGGATGGGCGGAGCGAGATCCAGCCGGATCCCACCGGATCCGGACCGGAGGGGACCGGCGCGGGGCGGAGGAGCCCGCCGGCGCTTTGGCGCGGACGGCGGCTGGCGGCGGCGCTAGATGCGGGGGCAGGGAGGCGCGAGGCGGCACCAGCTCGTGGCGGTGCGGGGCAGCGCCCGCGGCAGCCGGGAGGCGGACGACGGAGGGCGGGGCCGGCGGCGGCGCTCGCCGGCGGCGGGCACGGCGGCGCTCGCCGGCGGCGGGCACGGCGGCCGGCGGCGGAAGG
>NC_041393.1:31873998-31901171 GCF_002162155.2 Triticum dicoccoides
GCGGGCCGGCTCGGGCCCAGATCCGGCCCGGGCGGGCCTGACGCGGGCCTGGCGGCGGCGCGCGGACCGGCGGCGGGGTCGAGAGAGAGAGAGGGTGAGGTGGCGGCGCGGGATTGGGGGAGAGCGGCGGCGGGGTGACGTGGCGGGCTCTGGTTGGCTGCAGCGACGTGGCCGGCGGACATGTCCGGCGGTGCGAGGACGAAAAATGGCTTGGGTTAGGGGGATTCATCCGCGAATTTCGGGGGAGGGTCTAGTTTTATAGGTAGAGGGAGCTAGGAGAGTCCAAATGAGGAGCGGTTTTCGCCCACACGATCGTGATCGAACGATCGAGAGCATGGAGGGGAGTTTGCTGGGTTTTAGGCCACTTTGGAAGGGGTGTTGGGCTGCAAAGAGAAGGGGGGTTTCGGGCCACGCGGTTAACCGTTGGAGTATCAAACGACCTCCAAATGGCACGAAACTTGACAGGCGGTCTACCGGTGGCATACCAAGGCCACTTGACTAGCCTCGGTCCATTCCGAGAACGTTTAACACCCGCTCACAACGAGAGACGAAAGGGGAACGCCGGAGGGCATAGGAGTGCCGGATTGCAAAACGGACAACGGGGAAAATGCTCGGATGCATGAGACGAACACGTATGCAAAATGAAATGCACATGATGACATGATATGAAATGCAGATGATGACATGGAAAAATGCAACACGCAAGCAAATGACATGGCCATGACAGCGAATAACTGAAGGACACCTGGCGCATCGGATCCGGGGCGTTACAACAAGGTTCCACTAAAAATTACCCGGTACCAACTCCCGCAACTGCTGCACAATCTGTGCCTCTGTCATGGAACCATTGGTCACCTTGACAACTACTGGGAAGGAGCTCTCCATCACATGCATCGATGGTGCAACATCAGGCGAATAAAAAAACATCAACTCCTGACAGCAAACTCCATATATATTAACCACCGGTTTTGGATCCGACAAAAGAGGACACTCACCAAACCCATGTCGCGACCTCATACAGTAGTCACATAGCTTCATAGTACATTCAACGACAAAGTGTCCCAACTCGCCACATCTATAGCATGGTAACTTCTTCATCTTGATAGCCCATTTAGAAAGCTTTTCACCATCATTCTTATCCGTCCCCTTGTCGAACACACTGTCTCCGGTTTTAGTGGCCCCTGGACCGATCACCAGAACGCTGACCTCCACAAGAGCCCTCACTGTTTCTACAGCAACCTCGGGCAGAGCAAAGAGCAGCTGATGCCACGATAGGAGTAGCAGCCGACTCGGCCCCCTCCGTAATCACGACCGGTGGCGGTGCAAGCCGCAGTGGAGGAGGGCGGCGAGCCCCTCCTCTCCCGCCACGAAAAGTGTGGTGTCCTCCTCGGTTAAAATGATTGTTTGGACCAGCCACTCCTTCAACAAAGTTCCTCGGCGGTCCTTGGAATCCGCATCCGGTCCACCGCCGTTTGATGTCTACTACACAACTTGTTATTGTAGACTCGTGTTGGGCCTCCAAGCACAGAGTTTTGTACAACATCAATTTTTCCCTCAAGTGGATGACCTAAGGTTTATCAATCCGTTGTCTCTCTGAAACAACCCTGCAACCAAATAACACTACAAAAAAATACACTTCCGTGCTGATACATGTTTGTCACAGTAGGTCGCGTTTTCGGTCATGCATGTACATCCTGACGATTTTATGATAGAATCAAGATAGTCATACATGTGCTGTCGTAGAAGTGTTCCATGACATTACCAAAATTATCATCACGGAAGTGTCCACTTCCATGACGATAAATCGCGCATCATAGAAGTGCTTTCACCAAGGGTGACCGACACGTGGCATCCACCGTAACGGAACGCCATTAAGCTATCGGGTCGGGTTTTGGATCCGATAACCCATTAACAGCCCCGACCAATAGGGACTTTCCACGTGTAAAATCATCATTGGCTGGAGGAAACACGTGTCGGCTCATCATTGGGACATATGTCATCCACTCATTGGACAGAAGGCGCCTATGATACGTCGACACGTCGCACGGCCCAACAGAGGCCCATTCCTGTGAAAAGGCTGACCCATTTGACTTGGTCAAAAGGTGGCGGGCCGACCCATGGAAAGCCTGTTAACGGCCTGTTCACATATAGCCCATTTACAGCCCGCTAACCCAAGGCCCGTTACGCCCTATCCGAATTAGGCCCAGTAGCGTCATCTGGGCCATCCAATATGATTCCAGCCTGTTTTCACTTTTGGCCCATGTATGGCCCATGACGTATTTCGGCCCATATGAGGCCCTATGTAACTCTTGTCCTATTAACGGCCCGTGGTGAAACTGGACCATAATGAACAGTGTATCACTTTACAACCATTAACGGCCCATGGTGAAACTGACCTGTAATGAATAGTTTATCACTTTATACCCATTAACGGCCCGTTATTCCGTTGGGTCGTTTCCAGCCCATGTTATCTTTTGGCCTTCTCAGAGCCCATTTATTCTTGGGCTCATTTCCAGCATTCGTTTACTTATGGTCCGTTACTGTCATTTTCTGCTTGTGGGCCAAATTCAGCCCGTGGTTACAGTCGGCCCGTTTGTGGTCCGTTAATACGTTGGGCCGTTTTCATAGCATCATCAAATACGGCCTATTAACGATGGTCCATTATGGCCGGCCCATGAACAGATGGTTCCATCTCTAGCCCGTTTACGGCCATAATGCGGCCTGTTATTGGCCCATGTTTGGCCAATCGATCATACGGCCCGTATAAGGCCCATTGATGATACGACCCATAGAAGGCCCATTGTTTCTACGGCCCGTAGAAGGCCCATTGTTTCTACGGACCGTAGAAGGCCCACTGTTTCTATGGCCCGTAGAAGGCCCACTGTTTCTACGGCCCGTAGGAGCCCAGTGTCACTATAGTAAATATTAGCCGATGGTTATTATGGCCTAGTTTAAAAAAATAGGTTATTGCAGCCACTAGCAACCTGCGGAAAAAGAACTGCACTGACTACAAGGAAACAAGTAAACAAGACAACAAGGAAATAAATAAGCAAGCAACTTATGCTAGGCTATCACGGCTATTACACATATTACATCCACTGAGCATCGAAGTTCGCCACCAGTGCAAATATAGGGAACAAAGCAGCATATAAACGCCGCAGCAAAACAAGTCCAGAACTGAAACCACTTCAAAAGAGTTCAAGAAACAATATCCTGGGTACCCATAATGCTGGCAAGATGCTTAGCAAGCTTATTAACTTTCTCTTGTTTGGCGCTTAAATCCTCCAGCGCTTGCTATTCCACAAGAAAGTACGCATCTGAATTATGCAGGGACTTCCTCAGTCCTTCGGCTTCTTGCCGTAGCACAGCTGACTGATGCCTTTCATCTTGTAGCTGAGACTGAAGAAGCCGAAGTGATTCAGGCAGTGAGTTTGAAGAGCTTGTGCCAGCGGTACTGGCCAGTAACTCGAACACTACATCAACACAGGACTGTGGGGTTTTCTCACTGTCTACAAGACCATTTTTATCACCTTTCTTGGAGACCAACAGGGTTGTCTCAATATCTTGAACCTTATCTGCATTACTTTCTCTACCATTGCATAGTGGGGTGCTCTTCTCCAATATTCTGTTTGCATACTACAAGAGAAACAAGCAGACACATCACAGGTTTAGCTTGTAGTATATGAAACTCATTTTGGTAAACCGGTTCAGTAGTAAGGTGGACAGGATAACAACATGAAACAAACATATATCTATGTACAATCGTCACTGTATTGTCCATATCATTCTAGTTTATGTTCCCTAATCAAGATAGAGACACAGTTCAACTCATATATTTTTAAGACACATCAGCATAGATAGAATATAAGTGTGAGAAACTACACAGCATTGGCAGCACTTGTAATGTGCATCACATGAGAACATAACTGTTTATACAAATTAAACTGAAATCAACATAGAGCAAGAAGTTAGAACAACAATCCAGTTAAAGAAATAGGTTTAAAACATACCTGTTGTGCCATTGGAGTTTCAATTGGATCCTTCAAATTCGAAAGTAGTTGGTATGAGTAAATACAGTGATGCAACAACAAAGGAGTATGGACCATAGCTACGGAATCTGACCTGAGAACAGTAACTCTTCTGCTTTAAACGTGGAGTTTGGGTTAGCTGTGGTGGTCTTCGTGCTTTGGGCACTACAGTTGCTTTACAAACTGCTCGTGTGGGGGTACTCTGTGGTGGACATGGTGCTTTGTCAACTAGAAGTGGGTTACTATCCGCTGGGGTTGTGGTTAGATGGGTTGTAGCTGGTTCTCTGCCCAACGGTGTAAGTGTGCAATCTAGAAGAGTCTTGATTATGTGTGGTGGGGCTAGTTTGTGGGCCCGTACAACCATGGTTCTATCTGCATCGGCGGGTAGCACTGTCTTTTGGGAAGAACGGGTTTTTGCTCCCTTAGATACTGCCATCACCCCCTCCAATTGAAATGGCTGATAAACAAGAAAAGAAATTGAACGTACAGACAATGTATGATAGACAAATGTGGTAATTCACATATATGTTGTCTAACCAAACAGGACAGCATGACACAATTTCACATATATGATGCCTAACTAAACAGGATAGCATGACACAGTTTCAGATATATGATGGATAACTTAACAAGATATAATGGCATAATTCAACATATGATGAGTACCTAAACAGGATAACATGACAAAACTATATGATGTCTTTCTAAAATAGGTTGGGATGAAATAATTCACATACATGTTGTCTAAGTATATAGGATGGCATGATATAATTGACATAATTGATTCATATACTAAGCAGCTGGCACTCGCATGTATGATCTCTAAACTAAGCAGATGGAATTCAATATTGTGCATATGATGTCTAAACTAAGCAATGCAAGACACCATATGCATCATATGAGAAATATAAACATTGCAACTTAGAGCATACACCGCAGGTGGGATATAGGACTGGTCATCTGTCTCTGAATCCTCCTCTGAGGACCTCCCTGTAACCATCGAGATATATGCTTCAACAGGTACCATTGCCTGCTCTAAAGACCTTGTTTTCACTCCAGATTTTTCCATAACCGGCTCAAATGGCTGATACACATGAAGAGTAGTTCAATATACACAGATTGTCGACAAATGGAATACGTAATGAAAAAAAGATGGCATGAGATAATTCACATATATGATGCCTGGCTCCATGGCGGTGCATAATTCACATATATGATAACTGGCTGAAAAACATGGCATTGCATAATTCACATATCTGATATAGAAAGCAAACAAGAGGCATTCACACAAAGCATGTCTAATCTAAGCTATATGGCATGGCAATGCAAGACACCATATGCATGATATGAGCAATATAACCCAGCCAAGTTAGAGCATGCACCTCGGGGGGGGGGGGAGGAATACGGCTGGTCATCTATCTCTGAATCCTCCTCTGAGGAGCTATCTGTAACCAGCAAGAAATCTGCATCGACAGGTAGCACTGACTGCTCAGAAGACCTTGGTTTCACTCCAGATTTTCCCATGACCGACTCAAATGGCTGATGCACAGGAAGAGTAGATGAATGTGTAAACATTGTTGACAAATGGAATACATTATGGAAAAACATATGGCACGATACAATTCACATATACGATGACTGGCTAAACAGGATGGCATTGCATGATTCACGTGTATGATGCCTGGCTAAAGAAGATGGCATTGCATAATTCCCATATACTCCCTCCGTTCCTAAATAGTTGTCTTTTTAGAGATTTCAAATGGACTACCACATACGGATGTATATAGACATATTTTAGAGTGTAGATTCACTCATTTTTTCCGTATGTAGTCACTTGTTGAAATCTCTAAAAAGACAAATATTTAGGAATGGTGGGAGTATGATATAGAAACCAAACAGGTGGCATTCACACAAAGCAAATCTAAACTAAGCTAATGACATATAAGATGTATAACGTAAGCAATGCAAGGCGCCATATGCATGATATGACCAACATCAGCATGCCAGGTTAGAGCAAACACCTCAGGTGGCAAACAGGCGTGGTCGGCTCCTTCTAAATCTCCATCTGAACAGTTATCTTCCTCTGGAATACAATCTGGAAATGCAGGAGGGGGGGCCCACTTCGCCCACCATGGAGCGGCGTCTGCATGACATTATATTCCCACGTAACGGTCTTCTCTTTTTCTCTACATGTTCAGTACGATTGTGTACAATATCTGACATGCATAATAAAAATATAGTTAGATTTTGTAAGGCCTAAGGGCTGCATGCAAAAATCAAGACTGATGGTAGCAAACGAGTGGATGGATCCAAAACTAATGATAGCAGGTAGATTATAGCTTCAGTTTAAAAAGATAGACAATGGATCATCTATTGTTTGTTGCCCACCCAACATGAACCACATAGACGACCCCAGATGAACCAGATAGTAGACAAATACTATTCGTTGCTGGCTCGATATGAGACCCATGGGCAATTCAAAACTCAAGTTTGAACGATAAAGTAGCAGGTAATAATAACCGATGTATAACGTAAGAAAACACGAAAGACTGTGACCTCTCTTCCGGAACTATGTAGTCCTCAGGTTCATCTTCTCAGTCGATGATGGTAATGCAGTTGGCGTGGCTACCGGCAACGGGGAAGATGATCTGAGGCGGCGAAAGAAAGTCTGCAGGGGGGATCTCTACTGTAGTGAACGCTTCTGTCGATGGTGCACCTCAGGTGGGGTGGATGACGGCACGACAGGAGCAGGACATAACACACAGAGTTTTCTTTGATGCCTATCTAAAAATGAAGTAAATCTGTAAGGGCTCCTTAGAATTGGAGGATTCTATAAACGCAGGGACAGGAAAAACACATGAATAGGATAGGAATGCACGTGCAAAACAGAGCTTTTAGAAACATAGGATTTCAGTCAACCTGGGTGTTTGGCTCACATGAATTGGAAGAACACAGGAATGGAGAAACGTGGTCAAATTAAAGTCAAACCACGTGAAAATGAAAAAATAAGAATCTTATTATGCCAGTAATGCAATTAGTTCTGTTCTTTGTGCATATTAATTTGAAAAGGACGTCCAAGTGAATAAAATTCCTACGTTTTTTCTTCAAAAGAGACACCAAAGGAAAAAATCCTCCAGTTTTGCTTTGCTCCAATCCTTCTAACAGATTTGCACGAATAGTAGTTCCATAGCAAAGGATCCCTGAGGGATCGACATGAATGCAGAGTAACAAAGTGATGCGACGAGTGTACAACCTCTTTGGCATAGCCTTGTGGACCTCAGCATCATTGGGTTGGATGTGGAGGATGGTGATGATGCTTGTGTGACTATCAGAGGCGGGGAAGAAGATCCCAGGCCTCTGGAAACAGCGCCGAGGTACTGCCCCGCTGTGATGGACGGTTCCATCGTTGGAGCAGCTCCACTAAGGTGTACGGCGATGAGGCTAAAGCAGGACAAGACAGGCAATGTTAATCTGAAGTGGGACCCTAATATCATCTGCAATAGATGATGTAAAATACATCACCAAAAAGTGCTAGACGTAAAACGCATCAGCCATGCCACGGCCGCTCCAACAGATGATGTATGTACTGTTCACTCTGAACATAACTGAAGAAAATGAACTTTACAGTCGAAACTGAATTTTACTATCGAAACTGATTGAACTAGTAACAGAGCATTGCAATAGATGTTTAGGGCGTTTGAGCACTAGTAGCAGAGAAGTAGTGATCTAAATCAGCAGATGCTCGAGCAGGGAACACACTAGCAGAGAGCAAGTCGTGCAGTAGCACTGCGAGTGAGTGCTAAAGCAACAACTCCTGTAGCTGCCGGAGGTCGTGCAGCAGCAGCAGTGTAAGCGAGAGCAAGAGCAGAGCAGCAGCATGAACGAAAGCAAGAGCAGTGCAGCAGCACGACCGACAGTAAGAACAGAGCCGTAGCACGAGCGAGAACCGAAGCAGCTGCAGCTAGTGCCGTTGTGGAAGTCGCCGTCGAGGAAGCAACGACATGGGGGAGAGACGCCGTGGATGATGTGGCCGGCGAGGGTGCCGTCGATGGAGACCCGCAATGTCTGCTCGGTATCGAGCACCGGTAGCCCCGTGAGATCGAATAAAAGATAAAATGCAGCGGTGAGTGCAGAACCTCCTTGGTGGCGCCGAGTTGGCCTCGACTTCATCGAAGGAATTGGTGAGGATGCTGCGGTTCTGGTGGGGCAGGTCAAGACGACGCTGTGGGGATTGAGGTGGTGCGATAGACGAGGCGAACATCGGGGCAGCTCCTTGGAGGTGGAGGACGGGGCGGCTGATCCGGCGGGACAACGAGATCAAAAACGGATCCTCATCCGGTGTGGTGGATGAGGGACGGTGAGCTATTGTGGTGGACGACGTAGTCGGGGAAGAGTCTCCGGCTGGGCAACGGTCGTGAGGTCGATGGAGGAGCGTGGGGTTTCGTGGGTTTTGGCGGCCTCGGTGTACGAATGGGGGGGAGCCAATCTTAGAGACGCGCTTGTACAAATGTAGGATAAGTTACCTGCATACCCCCACCGGTTTTGACACCGCGACGTGGAGCTTCATTTCCGGCTGAGGGGTAGAAGGGGGATTTCATGTGTCTGGGCTGCGGGGCCGATTTCGGATGAGGAGGGAGTTCTCGCGCGCGTCCAAATTTCGGGATAACAAGGCGCGACGTGGGTTGAAGAGGCGGGAGTTTCAAAGCAGGTGAGACAAAAGATACTCAAGCTTGAAAATTTCGGGATAACAAGGTGTGGATTCCTTGTTCGGCAGAACTAACTTAACGTGTAAAAAAACAATTCAAACAAGACACAAGAGAGTCATGTCCCCTTTTACTATATTCCTATAGATGCCATTGAAAAAACTACAAGAAAAATGTAAAAAAATCGGGAGAACAAGATTACCCTGCACAGTACCAAATCAATTTGCACTTCCCTCAACAACAACAAAAAACAAATCAATTCCCACCAGAGAAAGAGTAATGTCCCTTTTTATATGATTACAAATGCCAAGATCTCGAATTTCAATTTTTGAATCCACATTATGTTGTCGTTAGGTGACCTTGCAGTTTATAATTGATGTAGTCGTACATTTTGATCTTCCATCTTATATGAACATTTTACTCCACCATGTGAACATATATATTGTCGTCTACCATATGGACTAAATTTGAATCAATTTTCCTTATTTGAATACGATTGTTGTCAAGTTATACAATAATTTAAATATTATCTTGATAACAAAAAACATGCATATAGCAGTAATCATATTTCACTATGAACTACATGTACCATACGCTCTCCAATTCAAATATTTGTATTCATTTTATGTTGAATTCAAATCATAGTACATTATTGGTCTAGGTAGCGAGATGTTCGGGTTAATCTAAACCCTGTTTTCATATGTACAATTTTTGGCTGAATTGGGATAAGTTTTGGTATAAGCTTCTTGAAAAACCGGAGATTATCTCAACAAGCCTCGTGGTTCCGAGAGGGAATGTGTCATCTTTGTGTGCGAAACGATATATGTTGGCTCCCCCTAAGTTTCTTTACAGAGGCAACATAGAACCATATGAGTACCCTGTTAAATTTTGGAATTATTTCGGGTTCATTTGGCCTTTGTATACATTAATTGAGTTTCTGGACTTTTAATGTGCATAATCTAAATATGAATTGCATGCACATGCTCCGGTGCACCAAAGTGGGTTGAAAAATCACATGTGTGTCCTTGGTTGAATTTCTAGGTCCCATGGAATAAACGAGAACGAAATTCAAACATCTGGGCGTCATGACTCGGCCGAGAACATCGAGAAACTTAGATTTAAATTCATGTAAATCCAAAACTTGCCTGGAAATCATGAAACTTGGCATGGTGTCATGTCATGGCACTAACATGTTGTGGTAAAAAATTGGGCTGATTTGGAAGCTCGTGGTTCTAAGAGGGAACGTGCCACCTTTGAGTGTGAAACGATATACGCTGCCCCCCCTGAGTTTCTTAACAAAGGCAACATCGAATACATGAGTGCCCTGTTAAATTTTGGAATTATTCCGGGTTCGTTTGTCATTTTTTTATACATTAATTGAGTTTCTGGTCATTTAATGTGCATAAGTCAAATATGAACTACAAGAACATGCTCTCGTGCACCAAAGTTGGTTGAAAAATCACATTTGTGTCCTCGGGTGAATTTCTAGGTCCCATGCAAGAAATGAGAATAAAAGTAAAACATCTGGGCATCGTGGCTCGACCGAGAACATTGACAAACTTGGTTTTAAAATTCTTGTAAATCCAAAACACGTCTAAAAATCATGAAACTTGGCATGGGTGTCATGTCATGGTACTACCATGTTGTGGTAAATTTTTTGGCCGAATAGGAACATTTTGGTATAAGCTTCTTGCAAACCGAAGCTTCTTGCAAACCGAAGCTTCTCTCAAGAAGGCTCGTGGTTCTGAGAGGGAATGTGCCACCTTTGAGTGCGAAACGATATACGATGTCCCCCTTGAGTTTATTTACAAAGGCAACATAGAACTACATGAGTGCCGTGTTAAATTTTGGAATTATTCCGGCTTCGTTTGGCCTTATTTACACATTAATTGAGTTTTTGGTCATTTAATGTGCATAATTCAAATTTGAACTACAAGCACATGCTCCCGTGCACCAAAGTTGGTTGAAAAGTCACATTTGTGTCCTCGGGTGAATTTCTAGGTGCCATGCAAAAAATGAGAATAAAATTCAAACATCTGGGCATCATGGCTCGGTCGAGAACATTGAGAAACTTGGTTATAAATCATGAAACTTGGCATGGTGTCATGTCATGGTAGTACCATGCCGTGGTAAACAAAATGGTCGAATAAGAACAAATTTTGGTATAATATTCTTGCAAATCGGAGTTTCTCTCAAGAAGGCTCGTGGTTCTGGGAGGGAACGTGTCACCTTTGTGTGCATAATTAAAATTTGAAATACAAGCACATGTTCTAGTGCACCAAAGTTGGTTGAAAAATCACATGTGTGTCCTCGGGTAAATTTCTAGGTTCCATGCAAGAAAAGGGAATGAAATTCAAAATTCTAGGCGTCGTGGCTGGGTTGGAAACATTGAGAAACTTAGTTTTTTAATTTCTATAAATCCAAAACATGCATGACAATAATGAAACTTGGCTTGGTGCCATGACATGGCACCAATATGCTGTGGTAATTTTGCAGTCTGATTTGTGAAGGCGTACACATTAACAATCAATAAAGTCATTTTGGAACAAGTGCTTTCACGTTACAATCGGAAACACAAGTATTATTGAAACCGTGGGCGTTCTACTTACTAGTACCATTTACGTGACACCATGCGTCCCCATTTTTTATTAATTAGGAGGCGCCGTGCAGGGTAGCTATTTGAGTACGAGAGGCGTGCGATCAGACCCCTGCGCGTGCTTATCAGGAGGAGAGCCCTTTGACCTTCATCTGCCGTCCACCTCTCTCCCAAGGTCTCCATTAATGGCGCCCGAGCCTCTGTTTAATGGTGTGGCTATGTCTCACTCGACTAAGATTTAAGAGAGAAAAAAGAAAATCTGAAAGCACGGATCTTGATGTAAGATCCAACGGACCTATATAGCATCTACTGCGACTTATAGCAAGACTGATGAATATATAAGGACGATTAATTGTCTTACATAATTAGAAAGATAATTAAAAAAAGCCACATGCGGCTACACCCGAAATACACAAGGGCAAAAGAAGAAGGAAGACAAGATCTGGCTCGCTGATCTCTACTTTCTTGATGCGTTGCTGCAGGCCGCGGGAACTAGTCTCCACGGTGAGCGGCGATGAGCTCTTTCGTGTCCTCAAGATGCTGCTTGAGAACATCCATGGATTCCACCACCAGCCTTTGGCGCTCGTTGCGGAGCATGTCATTCTCGTCCATTAGTTTCTTGACGATGATGCCGGTCCTCTTCAACAAGGCACTGGTCTCCTCCTGTTGGTCTGCACTTCGGACAATCTTCTCCCTCGGCAGGTCGTACTCGGCCCAGAGCCTCTCATTGCCCTTCCTTAGTTGCCGAATGACGCCGGTAGCCTGTTCAAACGAGGCTTTCATGTCGTCCTTCAACCTCGCCCACCCGGAGATCTGATCCATCTGGCTATGGACGATCGCATGCATGCGCCTGTAACAGTTGTCGCCTTCCCGCCAGAAATTTTCCCAGGCCGCCGCGGCGCAGCGGGACATCTTTGCTACATTCGCGGCGCGGCAGGACATCTCTGCTGCTTCCGCAGCGCGGCCGGACCAGTCTGCTGCATCGACGACGCGGCGGGACCTCCGTGCTGCTTCAGCGGAGCGACGGGACCTCTGTGCTGCTATTTCCGTGCGGCGGGATATGTCGGCTGCTCTCGCAGCAAGGCGGGACATCTCTCGTGCTTCCGCTTCCATGCTCGCCTCTCCCTGGTGGCAATCTCTCGACCTAGAACTCACGCTGGCCATGGCAGATGCAAGGGAAGGATGCTGAATGACTTGTTTGTTTTTGTGGATGAGGAGTTGAGGAGGAATGTGCAGTCATCTTGGCATACTAGTATTTATAACCGAGTACTAATACGCTCCTAAGTGGGAAACCGTTTAGGTTGTGATTGGTGTGAACAGGTTTGCAATTCAATATAGCATGGAGTAATTTGGAATGTGACGAGACGCAAGCTCAAAATTTATTGACGGTTCTAGTTTCAAAGTGCGGCACTATTCCCGGATGGAGTAGTTCTTTTTCTGCTCCATCCTTTCCATTTTATAGGGCTTATCTCAAAATTTTAGTTTTTCCATTTTATAAGGCTCAATTTGGTTGTTCCCCATCACATGTTCAGATTCCAAAGTGCATTAAATCATTGCATGCAAGTATTAAGAGAAAATTGACCAACGCATGTACTTTATGCATGCATGCATTGCAATTAATGCATTGATAAACATAATTTTTTGAGAAAAACAAGAGCATTAATTATGTGCTTTTGCAAACTACAAAAAATATTCCACCACTCACCATCATGGTTGGTGAGATTTTTGAATTAAGCCCTATAAACCGGAAAGGAGGGAGTACTGCTGTGTATGTGCAATAACTGGCACCGTCGTATACATATCTTACAGTTAATGGGGCGTTCGACAGGAATAGCCGCGTGGCGAGCTCTAGTCTAGTCTTTTTTTCGGACGCATTAAACCTATCTCTCGGGACTTCTCGCACACACCATCGTGCCACCCACAAAAACTTGTACTCTGAGTTTAGTACATTATACAGGAAGAGAAGAGGTGCACGCACGCACTCGTCCTCTCACACACGCGTCTGTTTTTCTCAAAAAGGAGGATGATGACCCCCGGCCTCTGCATCTGGGAGTCACACACGCATCTGTAGCTACGAATAGTAGTGTTCTCAACCATCCGATTGGCTCTATCATGGATGTACCTATATACTAAAACATGTCTAGATACATCTATATTTTGACAAATGGAAGGCATGTATTGTGGAACGGAGGGATTGCTTGTCATCAAAATTGATAAAAAAGGGACGTATCTAGAACTAAAATACGTCTACATATATCTCCTTTTATCCATTTTGATGACAAGTAGTACTTCTTTCCCAAAGGAACTTTATATCCAACAGACACAAAATATCCGTTTGACTGTTGGAAATTACTGATCTGATGTCAAAGTAATTGTTGCATCGCCAGCAAAACCCACCATTTCTTAAGCTAAAGTAGACCGAGGTAATCCGTATATTAGCATATTACTAAGATAAACAGAAGGCACTGTAGAAACATTTAGGACGTGAGCTTGTCAATCTGAATGTGGAGGGACACCAGCTTAGCCCCGGCCAGCAGCTTGGGCGGAACTGTGAAGAAGGTCAGCTCCTGCACGTCGACGTCATCGGGATCCTTGCTCCAGTGCAGTAGTACTCCATCATTGTTCGACTTCCCCAAGAGGCGAAGAGCCAAGCACAGCCCGGACGCTCGTGTGGCAGTTTCATGTGTAGAGTACTACTAGTCTAGGATAGTGTGTACCATGCCTGTAAGCTTAAAATCGTTGGGGGTCGGCTCCATGCTATGTGGCCGTCTCGAAGTTAAAAAAAATTAAAATAGCCTTCTGGCCCTACCTGTCATCCTGGTGATTGTAGTTTGCACGCTCATCTGGTCAAGACAGGAATATATATTTTAATTTGTTTTTTCGAAATGGGGGGACTCCCCGGCCTCTACATCAGAACGATGCATACGGCCACATATATTTTAATTTATGGTGGGTAAATGTTAGAGGTTGCAGCAAGTATATTGTACACTCGAGTCTTTCAGCCAAGTTTAGAGGCAAGCATGTGGGCCAGTGCTATGATGTGTTGCGTCAACTCGTACAATGAGGAGAAGCTTGATTTTACTACTACACGCCTTCTCCCTCGCCCATGCGCGCGGTTGCTCGCAAACGAGGACAGGCTTTTGCTTGGTAGTACTTCTACAACAAGCTATCCGTCCCGCTCGCGGTGGACGGACATGCAGCAGTGGATTCGACACTGTAGAAGAAGTAGTAGTAACATCATTGTTCGTCTTCTCAAAGAGGCGAAGAGCCAAGCGCAAACCGAACGTTGCAGTTGCGAACATTGGAGCACGCATATAGCCAGGCTCTTGCATGAGACAAAATTGCTATGCGAGCCCTCTATTGTACTAGTACGTACAACTACTTGCTAGTATAACCCTGTAAACCAGAAAGGAGTATTTGCCCTTCTAGAGATTTCAACAAGTGACTAGACTACACCAAGACGGAGTACATATGGAGCAAAATGAGTGAATCTGCACCGTAAATAAATACGTATGGTTTTCCTCTCCGAGGTGCACAATATTGAGTATACTGACTAGTCTCTTTTTGACACACATTTATGTTTTTTGACACAGTACAGACGCAAGCGCTCATATACACACGCATACACTCACCCCTATGAACACACACACGCGCGACACTATCATCTTGAAATTTACGAAGTCACCATAGGCACCTCGTCGTCAACGGGTCCATAGGTGCTTGAATGCCAAGGAGGGAGAGGGTAGCGGTTCCCGAGACGTTGAACGGTGCATCCTCAATTACATGCAGAGGGAATTAAGTGGAGAAGCAGAATGGAGCCAGCATGATGTGAATGCAACAGAGTTTGGACTCTCATATAATAAAGGCGCCCCACCACTCCAATCCATCTACTCCCAAGTCTCTGCGCAACACTCCTCACTCCAATCCAAGACCAAGTGACCAGAAGCCTCAAGCACCTATGGAGGCGATGGACGCGAGCGGCACTCGGCTATGCCAAATCATCCAAGGCGCCGGCCTGCGGCCCCGCACCGCGCAACATTTCCAGACGGTGCTGGGGACCGCAGGCATCGTAGCCCTCACCGACGCTGGCTTCGCCTCTCGCATGGACGACACGATGGTCAACTCCATCCGCAAGTTCACCGCCGTTAAGAAGCGCGCAAACGACCTTGCCGTACTGCTCCAGCCCGCGCGCCCAAGCTCCTCATTGCCTACCACCCTCATCGGCCACCATGGTGACGAACTCTTTCAAGCCCTGGTGGCCCTGCAGGTGCCGGAGGTCGCGACGAAGAATGTGCACCTCGAGGCCGCGCTCGCCACGCAGCGCCTCGCCATGCAAGAAACCGTCGACCTGCACATCCACGTCTACGAGGAAATCGTCTACATAGGCCACTACAAGGCAAGCGAGGACAGAAAGACGTTGGCCTTCTTCCAGCGGCCGGAATCTTTGGACGCCATTGTTCAGAAGCACGCCGACCTGGCAACAAAAGCCGCTGCTACTTAGGCGCCGCTCGGTGAGCCGGCGCCGTGAGTCGAGGCGGTGGACGTCGTTGATGGATGCATCTCTTCTTCTTGCCTCCTGTAACTAGCACCGCAGCGCCTCGTGGCCTTAATGTTTTATTAGTATAGTACTCCCTCTGTTCCCAAATATAAGTCTTTCTAAAGATTCCAGCAAGTGACTACTACATACGGAGCAAAATGAGTGAATCTACACTCTACACTATGTCTACATACATCTATATGCCGTATTCCAGTTGAAGTAGTATCTAAAAAGGCTTATATTTAGGAACGGAGGGACTATATGGCATTTTTATTCCAGTCGCAATGTTTTCACTGTGAGGTGGGGCCACGGTTGAGCAAACCCACCCTGCCCACCGGGCGTTGGCCGAGTTTAGAATTAGAAGAGAGAAACGAGGGAGGAGAGCTAGCGGTAGCACGGATGCTGTTGTCAGATGGGACTCGTGTTTATAGAATAGGAGTACTGAGCACTCGTGCCTCTATTTTTATTGAGGGAAAAGTTAGTTGTATGTCTAGTACCACTAGTTGGGTGCGTGCGACCTATAGCTATCATCACTTTAGGTCTCCTTTTCGAACCGCAGCTACGCTTCACAGTACATATTTTTTCATGCATTTATCCTCCTATATGTACTCCTAGGCTATTTCCACATGCTCCCATTCGCCGACATGTGGGACATAGAGCATCTGGGAAGTAGTGCATGCACGACTCGGAGCATATGCCGGGGAACTTTACATTTCAGACCTCACGAATTACATGCAAACCCCCCGCAGAAGAATAAATAAATGAATGAATTACTACATGAAACCGGATTATTTTCATGGAAACTGGAGCACGTTCATTAAATTTTGGACATAACATGTTTATAAAAAATGACCGGACCTAAACCAGTCTAAGGGCCTCTTTGATTTTTCCCGCAAAAAGGGCCTCTTTGATTCACAGGATACTGAAAACACAGGCATGGGGAAAGTATGATGGCGATGAACCGAGACGAGGAGAACTCTAACTCAGTTAGAGGTTAGAGTTAGATTCTAACCCTGAACTAACTCTAAACCAAAGAGGTGTATGGATGGCAGGGTTAGATTGACAATAAATGCTCTTTCTCAATCATTTGACTACTTTGGACCCTATTTCCTACCGGATTTTGTGTGACCGGCTCTTCTGTGGCCTCCTCCCACTCACAATTGACATAAAACGAACCATCTATACAAATCAAGCATGCAAAACATGATAATTTTTACTTTGTCCATACAAATGAGATATCCCACTTAAACATACAAGTCGTCAATCAAGCTTCACAAAATAAAAAAACACTTCATGAAACAAAGCATGAGCTAACTCATCACGGAAGTCATTCACGATAGGGAGGGAGCCCGGAGCCCCTCACGCACCAAGGGAGGAGCTCGCCATCGTCGCTCTGGAGGAAGGCTCTGTAGAGCCAAAGCCCCGGGAACCCCTCCGACGCTGGCCCTTGCGAGTTGAGGTCGACACCGGCATGGGTAGCAGGGCCGCTTGCCGCCGACTCGGAACTTAATCTTTGAGCCTCTAGAAATAATGCAAGCCTGTAACTAAAATACCTAGAAAGGTGAACTGAATCTTTGGGCCTCTAGAAATAATGCAAGCCTGAAACTGAAATACCTAGAAAGGTGAACTAAATCTTTGGGACTCTAGAAATAATGCAAGCCTGAAAGTGAAATACCTAGAAAGGTGAACTGATCTTTGGGCCTCTAGAAAGATTTATTACCTCCTCAAGCAGCATCAAACAATTCCATGCGTGCACCACAAATCTATACCAAGTTTGATCAGGATCTACTTTTCCAAATCAGAATTAGCGCTAGAGCAAGCAAGATCAATGATATGGTCGTGAGACAGAGAAGGAACGAATAAACTCACCCCTCTCGCGACCTCCCTGGTAGATGCGCTGCCGCCGGGCGCGACAGAGGGAGAAAAACGACTGGTCAAGGGGGAGCGGGGCGACCTTCGAAGGCCGGAGGGAGAGGGCGGCCGGAGTAGGGCGGCGGAGGCCAGAAGGAGAGGGTGGCCGGAGGAGAGAGAGGGCGAGCGGCCCTATGGGGAACAGAGAGGAGTCGTGCGAGAGGGGGGAGCGATTTGGTGCGGGCAGGGGAGACTTTTTTAGTTCTCTTTTAGTGGGCCCGAGGATAACTAACCCAATTAGAACCTCTCCACCGGGGTAGTTTTTTTAGCTGGGTTAGAGTGAACTAGCTCAAACAACCCATCTTGTTTCGATAATTTGAGGCTATTTCAACCCAAACTAGATCTTACTCAAGGACCCAAACAAAGAGGAGTGTTACTGTACATGCTACAGTGTGGACCGTAGCACATTGCTTTTTATGGCCATATCACCACATTGTTTTCTCCTGCTGGTTCACTGGGCTACCGTGGTTCGCACTGCTGGTTCACTGGGCTACCGTGGTTCGCACTGCTGGTTCACTGGGCTGCCGTGGTTCGCACTCCTCCGACCTGAGTAGTAGTACTACTAGTATATACCGCATCATTCTTTCCTCCTTCTTACTACTCCGACATGTGGGAGAGCCAGCATCCGGGTCGACGTGTCATGCACCAGATTAGAGCGTGGAAGGGAAGGGGGCATCACCCCGGTCGGAGCGCCAGTAATTGATGACTATAGTGAGTGGTCATATCACAAGTCTTTCCATTAGTAATGCACCGTCAAATCGCACAGCCCGACCTTTGCAGCAGTATGTTTGAGAATCCGCCACTCGCTCACCCTCCTCGCCTCTCTGTCAAACCGCCTACCCGAAAACTACCGCGCGTACTGCCCGGGAAAAGCCCCGCCCTCAACTTTTAACTATGCAAAAATAGTTCGATCTTGTTCGTTCTATATAAATACATTACTTACTCTATGTTTATTCACCTGTGGGGTTGTTCAATGAATGTAGGGGCGGGGAGCACAAGTGAACAATACTGTAGTACTACTAGTAGTAAGTAGGAGTCATACAGTAGTCACCTTAAATAGAGAGTTTCTTTTCTTTAATGCCACGTACACAAATTGAAACCCTTATTGTGGAGAGAAAAAAGATAATTACTCCACTATATATGGACGCAAGGCCCTGAACGCTTGCTTTACTAGATTTGCTCTCTTCATTCTCTCATCCTGTCCAGATATAAACAAGACATCGGTAGCGACATTTTCTCTCTGCTCACCGCTGGTCATAGATCCAGCTGGATCCCTTCGGCCGGTATGTGTAGAGGACTAAAAGGTGCATCGTTCACGCGGTCATCGCCGCCGAGGGAGGAAACCCACAGCTGCCAGAGGGGCTCGATCCTCTGCCCGTGTCGTTCTCTCCGACACAGCGCCGGCTCGGGTGGTCCTCCGACCCTTCTTCCTCCCTGTCGTATTGTCCGCAGATCCGACCTGCCGCCGCCGACATCCCGGTGACCCTCAGGTATAAGTTCTTCGAAAGCGGCCTTGCTCTACTGCCCCAGCTCCCCACGTGTCTGCATGTGCATCTTTTTCTACTCCCATCAGCTCTTCCAAAGCCACCTAAATTTTTAGTATTATTAGAGGTAAAGCTACTTCATGCATTCAAATCTAGGGCTTTGTTCAAACAACAAAGAAAGGGGGGAAAGTTGTAGCATGAATCTAGGACTTGATTCAAAGAGGAAATAATATGGTGAAAGTAGTAGAGACCGGATACCCAACCGGTCTCTTGGTTGAAAAGGGAAATAATGGGAAAACGCAGTACAAACTAGATAAGGAACAGATCTATTATTGGTTCAAAAAAGGATAGAAAGTGGCGGCTGGTGGACAAGTCAACAGAGTATGTCCAGGATTAGATTTGCTGCCATCACATAGTAAAAGGTCTCCAGAATTAGATTTGTTGCCCTCACATAGTAAAAGGTCTCGGGATTAGATTTGCTGCCCTCACATAGTAAAAGGTCTCCAACATTTGATTTTCTGCCCTCACATAGTAAAAGGTCTCCAGGATTAGATTTGCTGCCCTCACCTAGTAAAAGGTCTCCAGGATTAGATTTGCTGCCCTCACATAGTACAAGGTCTCCAGGATTAGGTTTGCTGCCCTCACATAGCATGAACAAACTCGGCATCACCACTTTATGCCTCCTTGTAGGTACATTGTGCTGATGCGTCCACTGTCGCATGGCCTTATACCAACCTTTTGCTGTTGTTAATGTAAGGGCGCATGTAAAATGAAGCGATCACACTGTTACCTTAGGGTCATGTCTAACCAGTGTTATTGTTAATCTAATGCCTCCAGTGATAAGATGCAATTAAAATGTGTTACAAATGGCACTTCTGCTGTTTTCCCCAGTATGATAAGTAAGGTGCTCCTTTACTCTACTGAGTGTCCTGGTGTCCCCATGGTCCCATGCCCTTAAACCAATTCTTTAGCTGCTGTTGATTTACTGTGTCTGGTAAACAAGCAATGCCACCATTAAAGTAATACCATATTTGAGGAATCTCATTGTTGATCGTAATGCTTCTGGTAACATGAAGCATTGCTGACGTTTTAAAAATTCTATTATCCTTGCGTGATCGCCATGAACATAATTACGATGCTTCTTTTCATTTTGTATATGTTTCGTATATTCTTATTGACCAGCAACTGTTTACTTTCTATCTTTTTGTGCAGATAAGGATATCCATTTCACCTTGTTGCTATTGTGACCTTTTGGTGAACTGCACAAAACACTTTTTTTTGGAATGAGTGTCTTGTGTAGTTCAACTAAAATGTCACATGGGCAACATCTCTCAATTTTGGTGGAACTGCACAAAATGGTGATTGGAGTTTCCAAATCTCTGGCAAGTTCTGCTGGTAATATCGTGCAACATTTTATTAGCCTTTGCAAGATGGAGCCGTCACTGTCACCACAATGGCAGTTTATTTTAGTGGTACTGCACAAAAGGATAAGAAAATTATAGTTGCACCTTACATGAGCTGGACAGCCAACCTTAATGTTCCTCAAATTTTAGTGCAACTACTAAAGAAGAACCTGCCAGCTCATGAGAGCAAGTACTTCTTGCTAGCTGAATGATGTAATCTTTGCTTCATTTAAGGTGAATTGCAGAAAAAGGCGCATGAATTGAATCATGGAACTCCAGGCAGACCTCATCCTAGTGGAGTTGCAGGTTGAGTTCAAGGAGGCCACTATTAAAGTGAAATCATGCTCTCCATGTTTGTGCTATGCAAACAGGAATACTCAACTAGAGATGTTGTGACGGTCAGGAGCATTCGCCAAGTTCTTTGATTGTATGACATGGCTAGCCAAGATGGATTTAATCCTGATATTCACTTTTTCAAAAGGCTCTAATGGGTTGGTTCTGAATCTCGTAAGCTGGAAATCAATGACATGTGTAGGCATCTTTGTTGTACTTATTATTTGAATCTTATTTGTTGGTTCTGAATCTTGCAAGCTGGGAATCAATGAGATGTGTAGACATCTTTGTTGTACTTATTATTTGGATCTTATTTGTTGGTTCTGAATCTTGTAAGCTGGGAATCAATGAGATGTGTAGGCATCTTTGTTGTACTTATTATTTGGATCTTATTTGTTGGTTCTGAATCTTGCAAGCTGGGAAACACGGCATGATGATGCAGAGGACAACAACCATAACAAACAGTTCAAACTTGGTAGTATTATCTTTGTGAAAGTGCGACAAATGTGCTGATCGTGTGCGTCCTGAGAATAATAATTCTAATTGGTGTGCATGTTGATCCTGTGGCACTGATAGAACGAGCCAATGCATTGCTTGTTTTAAGTATAAATTTCTATTAAAGCTAATTAAATTTAAGTAAAGTGACCACTAACTCCTGTTATTACAGTACCAATACAGACCCGCTCGTGAACCGACGTGTGGCCGGAGTAGGTTTCTTAATGGAGGCATTTGAATGCGCCCAGGGTGCATCTTCTGCCGGGCGTGCAGCGAACGAGGGAGGGGTAGTAACTGTTGTCGCCTGTACACACTCAGCTTACTGTTGAATCCAGTTCCCCAAGAGCTGAAAAACGAACTGCCGCCGCCGCCTACACACTCGTTCACTCGAAGAGACTCCAATGGCGATCCGATGGGTGAGCCTGCTGGTTATGGACTTCAGCAAGGAGTTCCCCTTTGAGTTCGCCGTTCAGTCCTATGGCTGCACCAAGTTGAATGTGATGTACACCAACGATACGGACTCGGTGAAGCTCTGCCTCGCCTCAGTCCTATGGCTGCACCAGGTTCTGGAGCATTAGGTCGTTTCATCGGCAGCGCCGACTGCACCTTCGCTATGGTGGAGAGAAGGAAGAATGTGATGATTCGTCCATCTGGTGCAACAAGCTTGTCGACATCCAGAAGCAATACAAGATCATCAACAACGGGCAGGAGAAGGACTCCGTGGTTGACCTCGCTGAGACCATCATCGACCCCTGATACGCCAACATGAAAGAGGATGACCTGAACACGTGGGAGGTACCTCTGAATCTAGCCTACATAACCTACATGGTCAAGGACGCATACGCCTGCTACGACATGTACGGGTAGATCTTGGACATGAGGGCGTGTCTGCTTCCCGTAACCGACGAGTACACGGACAGCCGCAGCGTCATGATCAAGCGTGCCAAGAAGGTCTAGATGTTGTACTTTATCTGTTTATAAGCACCTTTATCATCTGAGTGTTTCATGCATTAGCCTATGTGTCGTAATTATCCGTTTTGTCCGAAATATTTCTTTTGAGAACCCATTAACCTGATTGCTTTCTTTAGTGGCTATTTGCTTATGTATGTAACTAGTTCACTTGTCCGTTAAAAAAACTAGTTCACTCGGCTGTTGTGCTTTGAATCTCCTTCCTCCCAACGTATTCCCCTCCTCAGGTGGACCCAGCAGGTCTCTGAATTTTCTCCCACTTTCTTTTTCGATGTAAACTGAGTTTTCTCCTAGTACTATTCCCTAGAACCAACTCAACTGTCCCACGTCTAGCCTAAAAAATAATAATACCCCACGTACTATTAACTCATCAAATTTAAATGATATTTTATGTCGTAAGTTGAAAGTTCTTACAAAATAATATTAATAATTGTTTATATATAACTTGGCAAGTTAACTCCTAGTGATTGCGTACATAAGCTTGCAAAGATTTTACTGACCAATGCAGTAATAGACGTGCAATCATGTGTTTATGTTTTTATAACATTTCTCCATCTAGCCCAACATAATATTTTCACCCAGCCCAACAAGTCCGCGGATTTCAAGAAAAATGCAAATGGGATTTAAACGGGCTGCATAGATGCTACATCATTGTTTCACCCAGCCCACCAAATGGACTAAAAAACAAATGGACTGGCTGACATGTGGGCCAGTAGGTCAAAGCCTAAGAAGGTGTTGGATTTACATCCAACGGCCGGCATTCTTCTTCAATCTCTCGTCTTCTTCCCCCAGCGCTGCCGGAACCGCCTGCTCTAGCCTTCGGCATCCGGTGGTGTTGTTTTGCGCTCCTCAGCAAAACGCTACCCCGACGACGGCCATGCCATCCCTCCACTCCGCACCTCCTGTTATTCTCTGCCGAGTGTAGGCCCACCCCGCACCCGAACCAGTCAAGTTTTCGACTCCTCTCCATCTGCGACTCCATTGCCGCGTCTTCCCCATCTCCGGGTCGTTCCAGTCTGGGGCCTCGCCGTCGTCCATCGCCTCGGTGCGCTCGGCGCGGCGTGGTCAACATGCGAGAGTCACCGGAAGAGGACTGTACGTGGAGAGCCTGACGGATGGGACCCATGAGGTCCATGGTCGCACGCAAGGAAAGTTCCGCCTTATTATGCACTATACGTGGACTGTACGTGGGAAGGGCTTCTATATTTCACGAAAAAAACGTTCCCCCCGCTGACAGGTCAGACCCACCAGCTATATCTTCGCACGCAAGGAAGTGCCTCCTTATTACGCACAAAAAAAATGAATACCCCCTGCTAGCTAGGACCCACCATAGTGGGTGGCTGACTTGTGGGCCTACTAAGTTGACGAGGACGGAGGACTTTGTCAACTTAGTCAATATGAACGATTCTAGCTCCAGTGACCGTACGATGTCCATCCAACGACCATAGTACTTCTTCAACCTCTGGTCTTCTTGCTCCAGCCGCCCAAAGCAGCGACGGTCGTGCCGCGTGCTCCTGCCTCTCGTGGCCGGCTGTGATGCCGCGGAGGCCTCACCTCCCCCTACTACTCCCACCGCTGGCCTAGGGCATCCCTCTACTCACCACACCCCCTGTTATTCTGCGGCGACGGCAACCTCACACCGCAGCCGAACCAGTGAACCCTCGTACTCCTCTCCGCTTGGGCATCCACTACCATGTCTTCCCCGGCTCCGTGTCGTCCCCTTCCTAGGCCTCGCCGTCGTCCACCGTCGTGGTGCTCTCCACGCGGCGTGGTCAACGTGGTCAAGGAACGACTTCCATCGGAAGAGTACTGTACGTGGAGAGGCTGACAGCTGGGTCCATGGCCACAACCCAGTTTTTTTGTGATTTGCCAAGTAAGTCGCTTTGTCAGGCCTGTTGGGCGGCAAATCTTTCAAGACGAGGAGAGCTTCATTTGGCTGGCCGAGAATATGGCCTATCAGTAATGAGAAATGGGATGTACATTTTTAAAACACATCAAACCGACAATTGGTTTCAAATATCTTTTTTTCATTTCGAGTTTTTAAATTGCATTTAGTTTTATGCATGGACAATTTGTTGGATTTTATATTGATATACATTTATTTTTAAAATCATTTTGAATGTGACTCGAAATTTCGGGATTAAAAATAGTTCAGACCACACCAAAATATGCAAAATATCGTATAATTTTTTAACCGTGGCCACAATATGGGTTGTAATGCTAACAAAAAGAATATGGGCTCCAAAAAAACATTAAGAATTAGCAAATGGGCTGTAAATTATTAGAAATAATGGCAGATGGGTTGTATGCTATTTTCCACAGATTTGAGGCTTTCCTAAAAAAAGGTTGACGCACAAGTAGTGACTGTTGGATTTCCATTCAACGGCCATCGTGCTTCTTCAATCTCTACTCTTCCTGCTCCAGCCGCTCAAACAAGCGCCTGCGGGACTGCCTGCTCCCTCCTCCCCGCGGCCGGCCTGCTGTCGCGTAGGCCTCACCACCCCGCCGTACTCCCGCCGCTGGCCTAGCCATCCCTCTACTCATCCACACCTGCTGTTATTCTCCGGCAACGGCAGATGAACCAGTAAACCCTCGTACAGTCGTACTCCCCTTCGCATGGGAAACAACTGTCGAGTCTTCCCTGCCTCTGTGTCGTCCCCTTCCTAGGCCTCGCCGTCGTGCACCGCCCTGGTGCTCTCGGCGCGGCCTGGTCAACATGGTCAACGACTAACATGCATCTAAAGTGGACTATACATGGAGAGGCTGACAGCTGGGTCCACGGCCGCACGCAAGGAAATGCCTCCTTAATACACGCAAAATAAAGATTCCTCCACCTGACATCTGGGACCCACCGAAAGGTCCTCTGTATTTCGTGAAAAAATGTTACCCCCGCTGACAGCTTGGACCCACCAGCTATATCTTCACACGCAAGGAAGTGCCTCCTTATTACGCAAAAAAATGAATACTCCCCCTGCTAGTTGGGACCCAGTATAGTGGCAGGCTCACTTGTGGGCCTACTAAGTTGACGGGGATGGAGGGCTTCGTCAACTTAGTCAATACTCCAATGACCATACGATGTCCATCCAATGGCAGTAGTGCTTCTTCAACCTCTGGTCTTCGTTCTCCAGCCGCCCAAAGCAGCGCCGGTCGTGCCACATGCTCCTGCCTCCCGTGGCCGGTTGTGATACCGCGGAGGCCTAACCGCCCCTACTACTCCCACCGCTAGCCAGGCCATCCCTCTACTAACCCACACCCCCTGTTATTCTGTGGCGACGACAGCCTCACACCGCAGCTGAACCAGTGAACCCACGTACTCCTCTTCACGTGGGCATCCACTGTTGCATCTTCTCCGGCTCCGCGCCGTCCCCTTCCTAGGCCTTGCCGTCGTCCACCGCCGTGGTGCTCTCGGCGCGGCGTGGTCAATGTGGTCAACGACCGACTTCCACCGGAAGAGTACTGTGCATGGAGAGGCTGACAGCTAGGTCCACGGCGGCCGCAAGGAAGTCCCTCCTTATTACAGCAAAATAATTATTCCTCCACCTGACAGCGAGGACCCACCGGACGGGCCACCGTATTTCGTGAAAAAACGTTTCCCCCCTGACTGCTGGGACCCACCAGCTACACCTTCGCACACAAGGAAGTGCGTCCGGGCAAAAAAACAAAATGATTCGCCCCCCTAAGTGTTGGGACCCACCAGGTACATCTTTGCACGCAACGAAGTGCCTGACAGTCGGGACCCACCTGGTCGAAGCGTACGTAGCGTTGTCATTCTGGTCACGAACGTGTACGTAAATATATACTGGTCGATGTAGAGGCGCGCACGTGTCGTAGTAGAGGCGCGCACGTAGCATGTACACGTATGTACAGTGGCCAGTGTGCAAGAAAGAAAATACGGCCACCTATGTGTACATTCGGGCGGGGTCTCGAACGCCTACTCGCGCATACGTACAGCCAGGGCTCGTGTTCATGGCTGGGTCGGAACGGAGAAACATCGTCGTCTTCGTGTTCATGGGGAGGAAACGAAATGCGTCGTGTTCATGGGAAGGCAACGGAATGCGTCGTGTTCATGGGGAGGCAACGGAATGCGTTGTGTTCATCGGGAGGCAACGGAACGCGTGGGAGCCAACCGACTGGGTCGGAACTGAATGTGTCGTCGTGTTCATCGGGAGGGTTTGGACGGAACAGGCGATGGAAACGAGGCCTGGCGTACTGCAGAACAGAGGAAACGACCTTGTGTTCGACCGGCCACGTTCGAAACGGGATCCTGTTCATCGGGAGGGGTCTAGTGTACCGCAAAATGGAGGAAACGGACCTCCTACGGTCGAACGGGGGTCCTGTTGATCAGGAGGGGTGTGGCATACCGCAAAACGGACGAAACGAACTTGTGTTGGAGCGCTACGGTCAAAACGGGGGTCCTATTCATCGGGAGGGGTGTGGCATACCGCAAAACGGGACTCCACGGGATACTGTTCATCTCCACCATCGACCTCCTCCAGCCTCCACGAGCTACCGTCGACCTCCTCCAGCCTCCATGGGCTCTTGTTCATCCAACCTCCATCGCGCGCTACTCCACCGGCTACTGTTCAACCTCCCCTCCACAAGCACCCCTCCACCGTCTACTGTTCATCCAGCCCTCCACGGGGTCGTCCTATTCATCCAGCCCTCCACACCACGGGGTCCTGTTCATCTAGAGGCAACGCCACCGCTCACTGTT
>NC_041393.1:31901317-31993331 GCF_002162155.2 Triticum dicoccoides
AGAGGCAACAACGATCGGCTTCAGTTAGCAGCAGCAGCGAAGGAATCGCTCGATCGGGTGCCGTTAACAGCCATCGATCGATCGCTCGGGTTTAGTAACGCGTAGCCTGCAGTTCAATAGCTCGGGTTCAGTTAGAGCCCAACGCCCTCGCTCGGGTTCAGTTAGAGCCAACGCCTCGCACACACGCGCGTACGTGTACGAGAGAAACGCGCATCGCTCGGCCCCGACCACCCACCGTAACCGGGAACTCCCCAAAATTTTCCTCGCCCTCGCTTCTACCATGGTTTTTTCCGTCATGGACGGCCCAAAGAATGTCATGCAGCTGCGTCTCCGGCCGGCCTAGGACGAAAAGCCCATTTTCTGTCATGATTTTTTGTCATAGAAGTAGGAGCCCACCACATCTATGATGATACCGGGTTTTGTCACAATTATCGTCATAGAAGTGTCATATGTATGACAGAAAAAAAATTCGTTCGGCCCAAAATGTCATAGATGTGTCTTTTTTTTGTAGTGTAACAAAAAGTCTCTTGTGTCCCCGACACACCAAATACAATGGTAAATTGTATAGCAAGTAACAATAGCAGATATTGATTTTTCTGATAGGAACAATAAAAACAGCAAGGTAGCAAGTAACAAAAGTGAGCACAAACGGTATTGCAGTGCTTTAAAATGAGGCCTAGGGTCTATACTTTCGCTAGTTGATAACCCACCAGTATAGGGGATCGCAATAGTTTATTGATTCGACAGAAGGGGAGCCAAAGAATATTCTCAAGTATTAGCAGTTGAGTTGTCAATTCAACCACACATGGATAACTTAATATCTGCAGCAAAGTATTTAGTAGCAAAGTAGTATGGAAGTAACGGTAACAGTGGCAAAAGCAACAATAGCAGTTTTGTAGTAATTGTAACAGTGGCAACAAAAAAGTAACTAAGCAAAGAGCAATATGTGAAAAGCTCGTAGGCATTGGATCAATGATGGATAATTATGTCGGATGTGATTCCTCATGTAATAGTTATAACATAGGGTGACACAGAACTAGCTCCAGTTCATCAATGTAATGCAGGCATGTATTCCGAATATAGTCATACGTGCTTATGGAAAAGAACTTGCATGACATCTTTTGTCCTACCCTCCCGTGGCAGCGGGGTCCTATTGGAAACTAAGGGATATTAAGGCCTCCTTTTAATAGAGTACTGGACCAAAGCATTAACACTTAGTGAATACATGAATTCCTCAAACTACGGTCATCACCGAGAGTGGTCCCGATTGTTGTCACTTCGGGGTTGTCGGATCATAACACATAATAGGTGACTATAGACTTGCAAGATAGGATCAAGAACTCACATATATTCATGAAAACATAATAGGTTCAGATTTGAAATCATGGCACTCGGGCCCTAGTGACAAGCATTAAGCATAGCAAAGTCATAGCAACATCAATCTCAGAACATAGTGGATAGTAGGGATCAAACCCTAACAAAACTAACTCAATTACATGGTAAATCTCATCCAACCCATCATCATCCAGCAAGCCTATGATGGAATTACTCACACACGGCGGTGAGCATCATGAAATTGGTGATGGAAGATGGTTGATGATGACGACGGCGATGGATTCCCCTCTCCGGAGCCCCGAACAGACTCCAGATCAGCCCTCCCGAGAGAGTTTAGGGCTTGGCGGCGGCTTCATATCGTAAAATGCGATGAATCCTTCTCTTTGATTTTTTTTCTCCTCGAACGTGAATATACGGAGTTGGAGTTGAGGTCGGTGGAGCACCAGGGGGCCCACGAGGCAGGGGGGCGCGCCCAGGGGGGTAGGCGCGGCCCCACCCTCGTGGACAGGGTGTGGGCCCCCCGGCCTTGATTCTTTCGCCAGCATTTTTTATTAATTTCAAAAAGTTGCTCCGTGGATTTTCAGGTCATTCCGACAACTTTTATTTCTGCACAAAAATAACACCATGGCAGTTCTGCTGAAAACTGCGTCAGTCCGGGTTAGTTCCATTCATATCATGCAAGTTGGAGTCCAAAACAAGGGCAAAAGTGTTGGGAAAAGTAGATACGATGGAGACAGATCAACTCCCCCAAGCTTAAACCTTTGCTTGTCCTCAAGCAATTCAATTGATAAACTGAAAGTGATAAAGAAAAACTTTTACAAACTCTGTTTGCTCTTGTTGTTGCAAATATGTAAAGACATCATTCAAGTTTTCAGCAAAGATTATGAACTAACCATATTCACAATAACACTTAGGTCTCATGGTTACTCATATCAATGGCATAATCAACTAGCAATCAATAATAATAAATCTCAGATGACAACAATTTCTCAAAACAATCATAATATGATATAACAAGATGGTATCTCGCTAGCCCTTTCTAAGACCGCACAACATAAATGTAGAGCACCTTTGAAGATCAAGGACTAACTAAACACTGTAATTCCTGGTAAAAGAGATCCAGTCATAGTCGTACTCAATATAAGTTAATAGTAATGCATGCAAATGACAGCGGTGCTCTCTAGTGGGTGCTTATTAATAAGAGGATGATGACTCAACATAAAAGTAAAATAGATAGGCCCTTCGCAAAGGGAAGCATAGATTTGTAGAGGTGCCAGAGAGCTCGATTTTGAAATAGAGATAAATAATATGTTGAGCGGTATACTTTCATTGTCAACATAACAACCAAGAGATCTCGATATCTTCCATGCCACACACATTATAGGCGGTTCCCAAACAGAATGGTAAAGTTTATACCCCCCACGACCAACAATCATCAATCCATGGCTTGCTCGAAATAATGGGTGCCTCGAACTAACAACAATCCTGGGGGAGTTTTGTTTGCAATTATTTTGATTTGATTAGAGCATGGGACTAGGCATCCCGGTTACCGGCCATTTTCCGGTGAGTGAGGAGCGGAGTCCACTCCTCGTGAGAATAACCCGCCTAGCATGGAAGATATAGAGAACCCTAGTTGATACATGAGATGTTAGAGCATACAAAATAGAATTTCATTTGAGGGTTTAGAGATTGGCACATACAAATTTACTTGGAACGGCAGGTAGATACCGCATATAGGAAGGTATGGCGGACTCATATGGAATAACTTTGGGGTTTATGGATTTCGGATGCACAAGAAGTATTCCCGCTTAGTACAAGTGAAGACTAGAAAGAGACTGGGGAGCGACCAACTAGAGATTTACAACAGTCATGAACATGCATTAAAATTAATCAACACTGAGTGCAAGCATGAGTAGGATATAATCCACCATGAACATAAATATAGTGGAGGCTATGTTGATTTTGTTTCAACTACATGCGTGAACATGTGCCAAGTCAAGTCACTCGAATCGTTCAAAGGAGGATACCACCCTATCACACCACATCACAATCATTTTAATAGCATGTTGGCACGCAAGGTAAACCATTATAAACTCCTAGCTAATTAAGCATGGCATAAGCTACTATAATCTCTAATTGTCATTGCAAACATGTTTATTCATAATAGGCTGAATCAGGAACGATTAACTAATCATATTTACAAAAATAGGAGAGGTCGAGTTCATACCAGCTTCTCTCATATCAATCAGTCCATCATATATCGTCATCATTGCCTTTCACTCGCACGACCGAATGGTGTGGATAATAATAATAGTGCACGTGCATTGGACTAAGTTGGAATCTGCAAGCATTAAATTCAAGGGAGAACACAAGGTAATATGGGCTCTTGGTTAAATCAACAACAATGCATATGAGAGACACTCACCATTTTCATCATGATCTTCTCCTCTCGACCCCCACAGAAAAGAAAAGAAATAAAACTATTTACACGGGAAAGTTCCCAACAAGCAAAAGAAGAATGAGAAATCTTTTTGAGTTTTCTTTTAATTACTACTACTATAGGCATGGAGAGTAAACTAGCTAAAAGCTACAACTATTTTTTTTTGTTTTCTTAAGGTTATTCAAACATACAAGAAGAAAACAAGGAAAGAAAATAAACTAGCATGGATAGTACAATGATAAAGTATGAGCATCGACAACTGGAATGAGTGTGTGAACATGAATGCAAGGTCGGTGAGAAATACATACTCCCCCAAGCTTAGGCTTTTGGCCTAAGTTGGTCTATGCCCATGTATCAAAGTTGTAGTTGGGGTCGTACTGAGATGCAGCAGCCATTGCCTCATGAGCTGCCGCTTGGAGGCGGGCTGCCTACGTCCTCCTTTCGTACTCGTTCGCCTCCTCCGTGGTTATAATATATATTCGTTTTTCCTAAAAGTCAAAGAAACTAGGAGCAGGGAGAGCAACATGGACAGTGCGACGTCTGTCAAAGATTAGTCGGTATTGGAGGAACTGTTCATTCCTCTCAAGAAACTGATGACGAACCATGGCATCATAATCTAGATAAGCGGGAGGCAACTCCATATCACTTCCATGTATGGGTACACCAAGATAATTAGCTACACGAGTTGCATAAATCCCACCAAACAAATCTCCACATGTACCATTAAGATGTAGCCTACGTGCAACAATAGCCCCCAAGTTATATTGTTTATCACCTAATACAACACTCTTGAGGACACTAAGATCAGGAACACACATGTGACAAGCTTCATCTTTACCGTTAATGCATCTACCTATAATGAGAGCAAAATAATGTATGGAGGGGAAATGAATGCTCCCTATGGTAGCTTGTGTGATTTCTCTAGATTCACCCACAGTGATACTAGCAAGAAAGTCTTTATATTCATATTTACGAGGTTCCCTAACATTTCCCCACTGCGGGAGTTTACAAGCATTATTAAAATCTTCTAGGTCCATGGCATATGATTTATTATAAAGATCAAATAGGACAGTGTGAGAGTTGCGTGAAGATGTAAATTTAAACCTCCTCACAAAGGAATCAGTTAAGTGGTAATATTGAGGGCACTTTTCTAGAATGAAGTCCTCAAGATCAGCATTATGCACATATGCATCAAATTCATCCTTGATGTTTGCTTGGAACATAAACTCCCCTGGCAGCCATTCACAAGGCCGCATACTTGAGCTTCCCTCGGTGGTTCATCGTCCTGCTCACGTATTGCGGGCCTGGGTCCTTGCTTCCTTGAAGAACCACCTTGGTATACTTTCCTAAGCATATTTCTTCCTCTAAACTCAAAAAAAGGCGAACCAAACTCAACAAAATTGAAAGCAACTACTCCCACAAGTGCCTAGAGACTATATCAATCATTAAAACTACTTGGGACCATATAAATTTGACATGCAAGTTCAACAAGTTCACCTAGGCACTACAAATTTGCAATGAATAAAGCATTAGAACAAAAACTAATTGGACCATTGGAGGAGTCACATACCAAAGAAGAATCCCCCAAAGCAGTTTTGTGAGTGGAGCTTTGAGCAAGGAGATCAAAAATGGCAGCAAGATGAGCTAGAGCTCGTGCTTGAGCTGGTTGGTGATTTTTTTGGGAGGAAGAAGAAGTGTGTGGGTGCAGGAATAAGTCGAGGGAGGCCACCAGGGGCCCACAAGGCAGGGGGCGCGCCCTGGACCCTCGTGGCCAGGTGCTTGCCCCCTCTGGTGTGTTCTCGGTGCCAAACATTCTCGAATGTTCTAGAAAAATCATATTTCATTTTCAGGGCATTTGGAGAACTTTTAATTTCGGTGTATTTTTTATTGCATGGATAAATCAGAAAACAGACAAAAAAATACTATTTTTGCTTTATTTAATCAAAATAACAGAAAGTAAAAGGAGGTACAGAGAGTTGTGCTTTCTAACTTCATCCATCTCATGCTCATCAAAAGAAATCCACTAACAAGGTTGATCAAGTCTTGTTAACAACTCATTCTGAATCGCATGAAATCGGAGAAATTTCGAATAACACTAGGTTACCTCAACTTGGGATATGTACATCCCCAACAATAAGAATATCATATTTCTTCTTGCCAGTAGGAAGAGGGAATTCAAAACCTCCAATAATAACTGATGGAATTTTTCCAATAGAATTGATACTGTGAACTTGAGGTTGTTTCCTCGGAAAGTGTACCGTATGCTCATTACCATTAACATGAAAAGTGACATTGCCTTTGTTGCAATCAATTACAGCCCCTGCAGTATTCAAAAAGGGTCTATCGAGGATAATCGACATACTATCGTCGTCGGTAATATCAAGAATAACAAAGTTCGTTAAGATAGTAACGTTTGCAACCAGAACAGGCACATCCTCACAAATACCGACAGGTATAGTAGTTGATTTATCGGCCATTTGCTAAGATATTTCAGTAGGTGTCAACTTATTCAATTCAAGTCTAAGATATAAAGAGAGAGGCATAACACTAACGCCGGCTCCAAGATCACATAAAGCAGTTTTAACATAGTTTCTTTTAATGGAGCATGGTGTAGTTGGTAGTCCTGGATCTCCAAGTTTCTTTGGTATTCCACCCTTAAAATTATAATTAGCGAGCATGGTGGAAATTTCAGCTTCCGATATCTTTCTTTTATTTGTAACAATATCTTTCATGTACTTAGCATAAGGATTCATTTTAAGCATATCAGTCAAACGCATACGCAAAAAGATAGGTCTAATCATTTCAACAAAGTGCTACCTCTTGAGCACTGCGTGGCTTTCCCTTGAAGAGGAAAGGGTGATGCAGCAAAGTAGCGTAAGTATTTCCCTTAGTTTTTGAGAACCAAGGTATCAATCCAGTAGCAGGCTCCTCAAAAGTCCCTCGTACCTACACAAACAAACAAGAATCTCGCAACCAACAAAATAAAAGGGGTTTTCAATCCCTTCACGGTAACTTGCAAAAGTGAGATCTGATAGAGATAATAAGATAAGATAAATATTTTTGGTATTTTTATGATATAGATTGGAAAGTAAAAGATGCAAATAAAAGTAGATTGGAAACTTATATGATAAAATATAGACCCGGGGGCCATAGGTTTCACTAGTGGCTTCTCTCAAGATAGCATAAGTATTACGGTGGGTGAACAAATTACTGTCAAGCAATTGATAGAAAAGTGCATAGTTATGAGATTATCTAGGCATGATCATGTATATAGGCATCACGTCCGCAACAAGTAGATCGAAATGATTCTGCATCTACTACTATTACTCCACACATCGACCGACTCCTGCCTGCATCTAGAGTATTAAGTTCATAAGAACAGAGTAACGCATTAAGAAAGATGACATGATGTAGAGGGATAAACTCAAGAAATATGATATAAACCCCATCTTTTTATCCTCGATGGCAACAATACAATACGTGCCTTGCTGCCCCTGCTGTCACTGGGAAAGGACACCGCAAGATTGAACCCAAAGCTAAGCACTTCTCCCATTGCAAGAAAGATCAATCTAGTAGGCCAAACCAAACTGATAATTCGAAGGGACTTGCAAAGATAACCAATCACACATAAAAGAATTCAGAGAAGATTCAATTATTTCTCATAGATAAACTTGATCATAAACCCACAATTCATCGGATCTCGACAAACACACCGCAAAAAGAGTTACATCGAATAGATCTCCAAGAAGATCAAGGAGAACTTTGTATTGAGATTCAAAGAGAGAGAAGAAGCAATCTAGCTAATAACTATGGACCCAAAGGTCTGTGGTAAACTACTCACAACTCATTGGAGAGGCCTTAGAGATGATGTAGAGACCCTCCGTGGTCAATTCCCCCTTCGACGGAGAGCTAGCGAAGGCTCCAAGATGGGATCTTGCAGATACAGAAGGTTGTGGCAGTGGTATTAGGTTTTCGTGGTGCTCCTGGATGTTCTCGGGGTACATGGATATATATAGGAGGAAGAAGTTGGTCGGTGGAGCCACGAGGAGCCCACGAGGGTGGGAGGCGTGCCCACCCCCATAGGGCGCGCCGGGCACCCTCGTGGCCGCCTCGTTCTCTGATTGACGTCCACTCCAAGTCTCCTGGTTAGCATTTGTTCCAAAAAGATCGCTCCCAAAGGTTTCATACACTACAAAAAAAGACACATCCATGATATTTTGGGCCGAACGAATTCTTTTTCTGTCATACCTATGACACTTCTATGACGATAATTGTGACAAAACCCAGTATCATCATAGATGTGGTGGGCTCCTACTTCTATGACAAAAAATCATGACAGAAAATGGGCTTTTCGTCCTGGGCGGGCCGGAGACGCAGCTGCATGACATTCTTTGGGCCGTCCATGACGAAAAAAACTATGGTAGAAGCGAGGGCGAGGAAAATTTCGGCGAGTTCCTGGTTATGGTGGGTGGTCGGGGGCCGAGCGATGCGCGTTTCTCTTGTACACGTACGCGCGTGTGTGCGAGGTGTTGGCTCTAACTGAATCCGAGCGAGGCGTTGGGCTCTAACTGAACCCGAGCGATGGCACTGCAGGCTACGCGTTACTGAACCCGAGCGATCGATTGATAGCTGTTAACTGAACCCGATCGAGCGATTCCTTTGCTACTGCTGCTAACTGAAGCCGATCGATGCTGCCTCTGGATGAACAGTGAGCGTTGCGGGAGGGGGGGTTGGATGAATAGTGAGCGGTGGGGGTGGATGAACAGGACCCCGTGGCATTGCCTCTCGATGAACAGGACCCCGATCGATCGAGCCGGTTGGGGCTGGAAGAACAGGACCCCGTGGAGGGCTGGATGAACAGTAGATGGTGGAGGGGTGGATGAATAGTAGCCCGTGGAGGGGTGGTTGAACAGGAGCCCGTGGAGAGGGGTGGTTGAACAGTAGCCGGTGGAGTAGCGTGCGGTGGAGGCTGGATGAATAGGAGCCCGTGGATGAACAGTCGCAGGTCGAGGCTGGAGGAGGTCGACGGTGGATGAACAGTAGCCCGTGGAGGTTGGAGGAGGTCGATGGTGGAGATGAACAGTATCCCGTGGAGTCCCATTTTGCGGTACACCACACCCCTCCCGATGAACATGACCCCCGTTTCGACCGTAACACTCCAACACAAGTCCGTTTCCTCCGTTTTGCGGTACGCCACACCCCTCCTGATCAACAGGACCCCCGTTTCGACCGTAGGAGGTCCGTTTCCTCCGTTATGCAGTATGCCAGACCCCTCCCGATGAACAGGATCCTGTTTCGAACGTGGTCGGTCGAACACAAGGCCGTTTCCTCCATTTTGCGGTACGCCGGGCCTCGTTTCCATCTCCTGTTCCGTCCAAGCCGGTTGGCTCCCACGCATTCTATTGCCTCTTGATGAACACGACGCATTCTATTGCCTCCCGATGAAAACGACGCATTCCGTTGCCTCAACATGAACACGACGCCGACGCAGTTTCTCCGTTCCGACCCAGCCATGTACACGAGCCCTGGCCGTACATATGTGCGAGTAGGCGTTCGAGACCCCGCCCGTATGTACGTTCATGGCCGTATTTACTTTGTTGCACCCTGGCCGTTGTGCATACGTGTACATCCTACGTGCGCACCTCTACAACGACACGTGCGCACCTCTAGTAAGACACGTGCGCGCCTCTACATCGACCAGTATGTACATACACGTTCGCGACCAGAATGACAACGCTACGTACACTTCTACCAAGTGGTTCCCGACTGTCAGGCACTTCCTTGCGTGCGAAGATGTAGATGGTGGGTCCCAGCAGTCAGGGGGGCGAATCGTTTTTTTCAGACGCACTTCCTTGCGTGCGAAGATGTAGCTGGTGGGTCCCAGCACTCAGGGGGTGAATCATTTTTTTCGCGAAATACGGTGGCCTGTATGGTGGGTCCCCGCTGTCAGGTGGAGGAATAATTATTTTGCACGTAATAAGGAGGGACTTCCTTGCGGCTGTCGTGGACCCAGCTGTCAGCCTCTCCATGTACAGTACTCTTCCGATGGAAGTCGGTCGTTGACCACATTGACCACACTGCGCCGAGAGCACCACGGCGATGGACGACGGCGAGGCCTAGGAAGGGGACGACGCGGAGCCAGGGAAGACGCGGCAGTGGATGCCCATGCGAAGAGGAGTACGAGGGTTCACTGGTTCGGCTGCAGTGTGAGGCTGCCATCGCCGCAGAATAACAGGGGGTGTGGGTGAGTAGAGGGATGGCCTGGCCAGCGGTGGGCATAGTAGGGGGAGGTGAGGCCTGCGCGACATCACACCCGTCCACGCGAGGCAGGAGCACGCGGCACGACCAGCGTTGGTTTGGGCGGCTGGAGCAAGAATACCAGAGGTTGAAGAAGCACTACAGCCGTTGGATGAACATCGTACGGTAACAGGAGCTAGAATCGTTCATATTGACTAAGTTGACAAAGCCCTCCGTCCCCGTCAACTTGGTAGGCCCACAAGTCAGCCTCCCACTATGCTGGGTTCTAGCTAGCAGGGGGAGTATTCATTTTTTTGTGCGTAATAAGGAGGCACTTCCTTGCATGCGAAGATAGCTGGTGTGTCCGACCTGTCAGTGGGGGGCACGTTTTTTTCGTGAAATACAGAGGCCCTTCTGGTGGGTCCCAGATGTCAGGTGGAGGAATCATTATTTTGCGTGTAATAAGGAAGCATTTCCTTGTGTGCGGCCGTGGACCCAGCTATCAGCCTCTCCATGCACAATCTACTTCCGATGGTGTCGTTCGTTGACCACATTGACCATGCCTCACCGACGCATCCAAGGTGGTGGACGACGGCGAGCCGCAGATGGGAAGACGCGGGAGTAGAGTCACAGACGGAGAGGTGTACGAGGGTTAACTGGTTCTACTGCGGTGTGGTTCGATAGTCGGTGGAGAAGAGCAGGAGGTGTGGAGGGGTGGAGGGATGCCTGGCCAATGGTGGAGTAGCGCTTCATAGCGAAGTGTGCTAAGCAGAGCTGCTAGCAAGAGGAGGCGGGAGGTGGTCCCGGCAGCACTGGAGGAAGAAGACGAGAGATTGAAGATGGATGCCGGTCATTGGATGTAAATCCAACGGCCAGAATTTACAGTCTTTTTTTGCGCGGTAGAATTTACAGTCAATTTGATCTTTTTTTTGAATTACATTCCATTAGCTGGGCTGGGTGAAAAAATAATGTAGCGTCCATGCCGCCCATTTATTTTATTTCCTAAAAAATTACGGCCCATTTGCACTTTCTCGAAATACACGATTTTGCTGGGCTGATTCTAATTATAATATTGGGTTGGGCCAGCAATGTTATCAAAAAATATAAAGGGGCTGAGCATTTTGTTATAAATATATTTAAATAATAAGTGATATTATTACATTCTTCCCTAAATCTTACCAAGCTTTTGTACACAATCACTAGGATTTTCGTGCCAAAACAATCCAGGATTTTATTGTTAAGAAATTATTTTTATAAGTTAATAAGATGTGGGTTATTGTTTTCTTACATATGTAAGTATCTGTTAAATATATGATGACAATAAAAATAATATATAATAACATACAAAATAATTTAAATATATATAATATAGTTAGAAGGGAAACATAAGTTGGACCTGGCGTTCCTATTCTTATATAGAAAAATAGAACAGACCTCTGCGTTTTCTTCAAAAAAATACATAAATTGGGCTGCCGATATTCAGGAAAAATAAAACCTTCGATGGGAGGTCCATAAGCCGGTCGATACATGACGGCCCTCAAGAAAATACAAACAGGCCTATGGACCTCCCATCCGAGGTCGTGGGCTGCGCATGTTAAAAATGAAAGCCTAGACGGGGCAGCGCAAAACCGAGCTGATACTTGCTACCCCAGTGATAATAAATGATACCTGCCAGCTTCCCGGCTTCGTTGTGAATTTATCTCCTATAGTAACTACGTTGAAGCACCTAAAAAAATGTAACTATGTTGACAAACCCGTGGGCCCCAATGCCAGTATAGCATTAGCAGGAAGTATTTTTTCGATGAGGCACTTGCTTGCGTACAGCCATAGACCTGGTGGGTCCCGACTGTCTGCCTCTCCACTACAGTCCTCTCCAGATACCTCTCGTTTTCTCAGCATGTTCACAACGACAGATAGCGGCGCCGCGGCGAGCGCACAAAGGCGCAGGAGGGGATCCGACCACATGAGGAAGTGCCTTATTATTAATGAAACAACTGAACTAGCCTAGTGGCCAAGTGACACTACCCGACAGCTGTTCCGCCCGGGTTCGATTCCACCTGTGTAGGGAAAATATCTCCAAATTTTTTGCCTCTGCCTTTATTGACATGTGGGTCCCCATTGTCATATATGCACACCATGTCCAACACTTTCCAAAACTTCGTCCCTCGTTTTCTCTGTGTTTCGCACACTCGACATTGTGTGGGCATTTTGACTGTGCATCATATGAAGATGTGTTATGCATGAATGTTGATCAGCATGATGTTAACTGGCTGGTAGTTCCATTTTTGACCTTGAATAAAACTTCCAACATGATGTTAACCCTGTTTGAAAAGGCCGTGTTAATATAAATGCTCTGCCTCTGAAAGTTGTAGTTTCTTATCTGAAACTGAACTTGCAGTTTCTTATCTGAAACTGAAACTTGCAGTTTCTTCTCTGAGAATCACATTGTCTGCACTTCTATACTCCTATGAAACTATATTTTTTAAGTGCTAAAAATAGATCTCTAGAATTCATAAAATACTTCGTATGCTCAATACTGCAAATCTGAAATTCAAAAGACATTCATATCTGAAAGTACTCTCAAAATACACATCACAAAACACAATTCACAACCTGCAAATACTGACAATCCTAAGCTCGTCCTGACAATTCAGAACCTGCCCAACTATTGGGCTGGGGGGGGGCAGTCCCCTCCTATCCCTCGGCGGCAGACAGCCGCCCCGTGAAACAATGTGAACGGCGAGGGAGAGGATGGCGGGGAAGCATTGTCGGGCCAACTGCTTTTCTCCTCTTGTAGTTGGTTCGGTCGACGAAGATTCCACCGGCTCGCTCTGGAAGGACACCCTCACAAACGGCACCCTATAGATGCCTGATCCTTCAATCTCTGGTGGATGCTCCATCTGGGATCGATACTCCCACCACCGCTCCCTCACGATCGGATTCGGTGAATCTGTTTTCTCCATGGCCCAGACGAGTAGCTCTATGTACTCCCACGCGACTCCCTCCGGGAATATTGCCGCCTTTTCGCTCTGTTGCAAATATTTGTCCATGGATGTCGCCGTCGCCGGTAGTTGGTCCTTGTTATCAAACCAAGACTGTATCTCCAACATCCTAGCTAGCTTCACAGGGTCGCTGTCTGCGATCCTCACGTTTCGGTTGTACTCCTCCATTGATCTACTTCTCCACAGCACCTTCACTCGCCGGCGGTGGTTTTTGAATGGAAGAGGAGAGGAGCAGCGCTGGTTTTGGATTACAAAGGGAGAGGAGCGACGCTGGTTTTGGACTGGAACGGGAGAGGAGGGGCGGTGGTTTTGGAATGGAAGAGGAGAGGGGCGGCGCTGGATTTAGATTGGAACAGGAGAGGAGCGGCGGTGGTTTAAGAGGAGAAGAGCGGAAGAGCGGCGCTGGTCTTGGAAGCAAAATGTGAATGCATGTCACCAAAAATTGTATCGCTTGGTTCCTATCTGAATGTACTTTCAAATTATATTATTTTTGCAACGTATAACATATATTTTATGTGCGAAAATCATGGTAAATTATGACCCAGAATAAAAGGGAGACTAGTTAATGTGGGGTCGCTTTCTTAATTGAAGGGTAAATTGATTTTGATTTTGATCCAGTCACAGCGCGCTGGCCCTCTCATCCAATCCTAAATTGCTGCTGCACGCTCCTCTCCCTCTTCTCCATTGCAAAACCACCTCCTCTCCTCTCCATCATCTCCATTCCAAAACCACCGTCTCGCCTCTCCCTCTTCTGATCTTCTCCATTGCAAAACCACCTCCTCTCCACTCCATCATCTCCATTCCAAAACCACCGTCTCGCCTCTCCCTCTTCTCTATTACAAGACCACCGTCTCTCTTCCCATCTTCCAGAGCTAGCACTGGACCACTCAGAAGGGCATCTATGGAGAGGATGCAGCAGCGAATCAGGCAGATCGCGGGCGGCGACCAGGAAAAGGCTAACCTAATCTTCCACCTGCTCATGCTTACAATCAGTGTGACAACTAATGAAAATCATGCTTACAATCAGTATCCGAGTACTACGCCAATCACCCTAAAATAGCTTTGGACCTTTGGGTCAAAGTTGTAACACAGTGTACAAATAAAGAAAAATAGATTGGTCCTTCTTTTAGAAAAGAATACTCCCTAGAAAACTGCCAATATAAGCTACTAGTATTTGGTTAGAGGATTTGCTGCCGAGAAAGATCCGTCCACAGAGAGCGCCACACATCCCACTGGTGGTGGTGGATGCCAATGCATGCATGCAGCATGGTTGGTGTCGGTAATTTTTAGTTGTCACACCTCGCACTCTGCATATATGTCGGTTCCATACGTACATTTGTGCAGTTCGACCAAAATGCAGCTGAATAACCTTGTTTGCACAGATAATGAAAAAGTGTGATTACATTATAGTGGCACTAGTTGATGAAACACACAAAATAAATAGAATAAAATATTGTGATAGTATCATAGTACGCCATGCTACGAGGGCGAGATGGGCCCTGCAACGCCTCATATGGTATGCCTCATACTGTAAATCGTTCCAAGTCTCCCAGATACACCTTCTGCCTGTGATGAACATCAGTTTACAACGGTAGTACAAGGAGGTGCCTTGAGACATTCAAATCTCTATTTTTGTACAGATCAACTAAAATTAAGCACCCCAGTTGGCAGAAATGCTTAAACATTAACAATGGACTAGTTGATGAAACATACATTAACAAAGAGAAGCACTTTCTTTATCTACATTGGAAATGAGATGATAGAGAGGACACTCGCTCTATTTTAACTGTATTATTACTTCATTTTATCAGTGACACTAGGGTCGAGCAGGTGGCAAAAGAGGAGTACCGTGCATCGCAAGGATGGAGGCCGGGGGTGCTTAGACTGGGATGTTGAAGCTGGCTCTTTCAGTTACCAACATGGATGATTCAATTCATGGGACCTTTTGGTGCAGTTCACCAAAAATGAAGCAATGTCCCGTGAGCTAGGAGCTTATTCTTCAAAAAAAATTAAGAAAAGGGCTCCAGCCCCGGTTCCATTTCCATCAGAAAATGAAACCCACATAGCTTTTTCTTCATTAGTTGCAATAAAATTGAGCAACATCAAGGTTCGTTGTGAAGCTCCTAGAATGTTCAACTATAATTTGGATATCATTTGTGTAGTTCAACTAAGATCGAGCATGAAATGTATATCTTTGTTTGCACAAAAATGGTGGAAAGGAGGGTGACTAACAAGTGATGAAACATGCATCAAATGAAAAGAAGCATGTTCCTTATCTGAATGACAATCCTACAAGGACAGTAGCAATTTCTAAAGCAGTGGCATTGCTAGATATTAGTGTGGGCATTAGGATTAACTATGAAGACCGTTAAATACGACATTACTTTGGGCACGGGAGAGTAGGCGGACCAGGACAGTTGCATTTCTAACAAAAAGAACCAACTTATCTTAATGGGAAATTTAGCAGGACATGTAAAAAAGTGCCATTGATTCATATTACTGGAGGCATTACATTGAAAACAACATTGGTTTAACGTGTCCTTACTTTTAACAGTGTGACTGCTACATTTTACTAGTGGCATTACATAAGAGTGGCTCGGGGCAACAAACATCAGAACAGGATATCTGGGTTGGTCCCATTTTTGTTCGGTATAGCCTCCTTATACTATGTGAGGCTAAAAATCTTGTGCTGGACTTACTCTGTTGACTTGTCCCCCAGTCCCCACTTTCTTTCCTTTTTCAACCAATAGATCGGGTTTATATTGAGTTTGTACTGCATTTCCCTTTATTTCCCTATTAGACCCAGAGACCAGTTGGATAGCCAGTCTCTGCTACTTTTCGCGCCCATTATTTCCTCTTTCAACCAAGTCCTAGATTCAGGTAACAAATCCTCCCCCACCCCCACCCCCTTTCTTCCTTGTTTGAACCAAGTAGTACTAGATTCGAGTGCATGAACTAGTTTTACCTCTTAAATTTTAAAAATAGGTTGTTTTTGAACAGTCGATCGATCCTATCTACGAGGGGGCCTGAGAAATAGTAAAAGATAAAAATGCAGCGACGTCAGGAGCTCGGGATGTAGAGCAAGGCTGGTTTTGAAGGAAGTTATACCTGATGGTCGCCGGGATGTCGTTAGGTGGGCGGCGGGAGGCCAGATCTGCCCACACTACGGCAGCAAGGAAGAAGGGGTCGGAGGCCCTCCCTCGCCAGGGGTGCTTGGGAGAGAACGACAAGGCAGGCTGATCGGGACGCGCCAGTAGTGGGTAAGAGCCGTCGTCGAGGATGACCGCATGAACGTTGCACCTTCTCACCTTCCCCGACGGAGAGGATCCGGCTGGATCTGTGACCAGCGGTGAGCAGAGAGAGAGAGAGAGAGAGAGAGAGAGAGAGAGAGAGAGAGTGGCCACCGCTGTCGTTCTTAGATCTGGAGAGGAAGAGAAAGTGTGAAGAGAGCAACACTAGCAAGCAAGCGCGGAGGCTCTGCCTATATAGTGGAGTAGTACCAGTTTTCTTTTGTCTGCCGGAGCCGGCTTGACCTCGTCAATGACTATCGAGAAGTCTTCATGCACGTGGCCTGGAGGTGCAGTTGTCGTCATTTTGATTTGAAGCGCTAGATTATAACATATAACACGAAAAAATGCCACATGACAAGAAATCATAACCTCACTGCCCAAAGGAGATAACATGAATCCCGACGGACAAACTAGACGAGGAACAAAGCTCAAATTAAAGATAAACTCATAGAAAAGGGGTCCGTCGATAGATGTCCTAATTAACATAGCCATCTTGACCTAGATGGCAGCCGAGTAGTCTTTGTGCATGTGCCCCCAACCTCGCAGTGATCCGAAGCACATGACACCTAATTTTGCGAGATGACAAGAAACCTTTTTTTAGATTTCTCACCACAACTACAACCATGTACAAAATAGCCTGCACAATATGTAGAAAATAGCCAATCCAGGCGTGTCTGCTAGAGTCTGGTCACATGCATGGACGAACTTATCTTCCGTGTCTTGCAGGGATCGTCCAGGCACCAACGTAGTACAACAGTTCACTAGTACTATCGCTCGTCTCCCTCTTCTATTAAGTCGCCCGACTTGCGGGGCCTGGGAGTGTGCCTATGGTCGGCTCTCAATTGCGGTCCCACATGTGTGTGCAAACGCAATATGAGGCATGTTCCATTCGAAGAGCAGCGTGCCAGATCTACCGACAGTCTGGGGTGCAACGCGAATGCGACGGGCGTGCTGTATTCTTCGTACATGTGTACCGCCATTTTCTAGAGGCTTTGCTCCATGGCGCAATCCATGGATACAAAATTAGTATATTGTACTATTTAAAAGCCAAGGGCGGGGCTTTTCCTGCGCGGTAGGCGGGGCAGTTCTGCCTAGTCGGTTCGACAGAGACGCGAGAAGATGAGGGAGTAGGCTGCTGCAAACGTAGGGCTGTGTGATTTGACAGCGAGTTACTGCTGGACAGGTGGGGCCCTGTGATTTGACTTTCCATTATCATTTTAACTACGGCGCTACGACTGGCGTGAGTCTCCCGATTCCTGACCACCTCCATACAGGTGCCTCTCCCAATGCTCCACCATGTAGTAGAGGTTGGCTCTTGCATGAGAGCCCACTTCGCCACTTTTTCCTTGCCTCTCTTTCCTCCACATATGCAAAAATGCCATGTAAAGCACACTATTGTACTTACTTGCTCCAACAGGTGCTAAGCTTGCCACATAGGCATAAAGTCTGATGTGGCAAGTTAATCAAGAAGAGAGAGACTAGTTTGGTGACCCAAGGAAGAAATGGTGCTAAGCGTGTGTACCTAGGCGAAAAGACAATTTTGAGTCTATAGCTAATAAAATGAAGCAAACTTAGCAACAAAATACTAATAAGCACACCATTTCATTGCAAGAGGTCACTCATTGGGAAATGCAATAAATACTACTCCCTGTGTCCCATAATATAAGAATGTTTTTGGCACTACACTAGTGTCAAAAACGTTCTTATATTATGGGACGGAGGGAGTACGAAGAAAGAGATAGAGAGAAGTAAAAAAATAAATACACTTATTGCCAACCTTATAGCTAACCTTGTTGTAGTATGAGTGACTAAGTGATGACTATGTATGACATGCCAACATTAGATAGCCTAACGCCCCGTGTTAAATCTCCAAGGGCGCGACCGCGCGAGCGACGCGACGGTCGTGGTAGGCACGACCATGATACAGGCTGCTGGCAGCCCTTGGATCTGAGATCAAACGGTCGCATGCTAAGTTGGTGATAATTTTCAGAATAACACTCCAGTATAGGATATTCACCCATAGATCTAGAACCACGCCATGCAACCGTTCGATCTCAGATCCAAGGGCTCTCAGAAGCCCGTGTCATGGGAGAATGGAAAGCCACTACCCTGTCGTTCGCATGCTGGCAGCTCGCTCCTACTCGTCCCCGCACGTCCTTTAATACTACGGTGGTTCGCTCCAAATCATCCCGTCCTTTCACATTACTGTAGTTCCACTAATCCTAACCCTCTTCCCAAATCCATGGCGTCCCAAATCTCCATGATCGGCGGTGAGTACAAGGTTAGAACCATCACCGACGATGAGTTCGACGTCATCTACATCCGTTCTTCCGCGATGGTGAAAGGATGCCTTTCTCGCTTCAAACGCATGTTCGAAAACTCAGATGATGAGTGGGTCGCTAGGCTAGATATTGAGTACACCACAGTCCTGGGATGAGAGAAGGATCTAAAGGACGAAGAGAGGAAGAAGCCCGCCGTGATCCAGGTTCGTGTGCATGACTTACGCTTGGTCTACCACATATGCCATGCCGACGTTGAATGATGACCCTGGCAGGAGCCATGGTTCATCCTTCGTACCGTAAACTGGAGAAACTTCCCTACATGTTTCATCGTTATGCATGGCAGCGGAATGTACTAGATATAGACAACATTCACTACGCTGCAATGGATGACTACCTTTGTTTCAATATCTACAAGGGTTGGATGAAGAGCAAGAGCCAAGTGTGCGGTTCAAGCAAAGAAGTATCGGCCAAGAGGAAGAGGGACAAGGACGAAGTCGAGGGCGTGGACAAGGACTCCAAGTAAGGTGGCAGTGTCGTTGCTCATGGTGGTTCTAATGCAGTGTCTACCGGAATAGTTGCAAAGTTTAATTTCAGGTGTGCTTAATTTAATTTGAGGGGTGTGTTGTGCTGAGCCCCCAGCAGAACTATGTTATGTTTCTTCTTGTTACTTTAACTCTTCAGTACGTACATACTAGTATTTCTTACATTTCATCTTTTAGTTGGTATAGTACTACCACTCGTTTCTTCACATTATATACATACAATATATATGACCAACATCATATAGCCAGCAACTTAGTTGTCAAAGAATTTCAGGGTGCTTAGTTTTGTCAAAGAATTCCAGGATGCTTAGTTTTGTTTGAGGGGTGGGTTGTGCTGGACACCATTATTGTGACTAGCCTTTTTAATACTACCTCCATCCGGGTTTATTGGTCCCCATTGTATTTCGTGCCAAATTTTGACCATAGATTAAACTAACAAAATGTTCACGCATGTCACCAAACATTATATTTTTGAAAACTATGTTTGAATATGAATCCAATGAGATAATTTTTCTTGGCATGCATTAACATTTTGTTAGTTAAATCTTTAGTCAAAATTTGGCACAAACTACAAAGGGGACCTATAAACCAGGACGGAGGTAGTAGTACTATATGCATAATTTGGCGATGAGCGCTCTCTATATGTACCACCTTTTTTTAATTTCAAGTTTTGCTCCATGGCGCAATCCATTGATACTACTACTGTACAAAAGTATTTTTTAAAAGGCTAGAGGGCGAGGCAGTCTAGCTTGGTCGGTTTCACGAGAGGCGAGGGCCTTTGTGATTTGACGGCTCATTACTGCTGGAAGGCGGGGCCTTGTGATTTGACTGCTCGTATAAATGCGCCGATGACCCAAGGAGGAGCAAAGAACCGTGCGGTATACTGTTTTCCACTGGAGTAGTACTACGACGGAGGAGCACGAAACACGGCAGCCCAGTGCCATATGGCGATAAAAATGATCTAATTTGCTAGTCATCTCATTGTTAGCATTGTTCTATTCATTCCCTCAAAAAAAAGCATTGTTCTATTCATGCCTCGCAGAGAACGTGACACATGCGGCGAAACATCCGAAGCAAAAGATGAAACACAGGAGCAAAAGAAGAAGGAAGATTATCACCCCAGATGATCTAATTCGCTGCGGAGTTGTAACTGCTTCTTCATCGCCTCCACGACCTCCATCTCCTTGCGCGTCTCCTCCGCCATCTTCTTCATTCTGTCCATGACGCGAGATTTCTCGATGCGAGCCTTCATCATCTGTTCCACGGCCGCATTACGTACCTTGACAGCAGCCGGGTGCTCGATACGGAGCTTCGCCAACTCCTCCTTCTATTCCATGACGAGGGCCTGCAGCATCTTCATCGAGGAACTACTACTCTCGTGCAGCTTCTTCCAGCCGGCGTTCTTCTCCTTCAACAGGTCGAGCTCGTGGCAGAGCTTCGCCTTGTCCTCTTGAAGTCGCAGGATTTCACCGGTCACCTTCTTCTCCGAGGCAATGCTCTTCTTCAGCAGCATCACCAAACCGGCGGTCAACTCCCCCTGCTTATTGAGCTCAGCAGGCATGTCGTCGAGGCTCTCCTTCAGCAGCTCCACCAAGCCTTGGATGAACTCCTTCTGCTTATTGAGGTGCTTATTGAGCTGATCGGGCATGCTGTTCAGGGATAACGACTCCAGCGCCGCCAGCTCGGCATGTTCATCTCCGCGGCTAGGGCGCTCCTGGGAGACATCGCCTGTCCGTGAGAGATCTTTCAAGGTCTCTGCGTGGCGGCGAGCCCTCTCTTTTTTTCCACAGTCTTGGTTGCCGCTCCCTTGTTACGAGTAGTTCTCGACCTAGAGCTCTGCTCACCGGCCATGGTAAGGACGAACGAAGAAGAAGCACTTATGAGGAGGAAAGGCAGAGTAATTTTCGGTTAGGTAGTTCCCCTTTTTATAACCTAAGTACTAGCACTAGTACTAATACCTGCATAGTGGGAACACGTTCAGGTTTGGTACGTACTAGTAGGTGTGAGCATGCTTTCGAATGGGATGGGAACAAGGTAAAGATTAATTGATGGTTTTGGTTTCGAGGCCCGAGACGGCGCCCGATGAGTTTAGTGGAACATAAATTTCAAGTAGACTACACTGCTCAAATGCGTAAATATTATGTTACTGTCAAAAATTGGCACAAAATACGAAGGAGACCAATGGAAGTACTACTAGCAACTGATACGTCTCCAACGTATCTATAATTTTTGATTGTTCCATGCTATTATATTACCCCTTTTGGATGGTTATGGGCTTTATTTTACACATTTATATCATTTTTTGGGACTAACCTACTAACCGGAGGCCCAGCCCGTATTGTTGTTTTTTTGCCTATTTCAGTATTTCGAAGAAAAGGAATATCAAACGGAGTCCCAACGGAATGAAACCTTCGGGAGCGTGATTTTTGGAACGAACGTGATCCAGAGGACTTGGAGTGCAAGTCAAGAAGCAGCCGAGGCACCCCCCTATCTCGTGGGCCCCTCAGACGGCCACCGACGTACTTCTTCCTCCTATATAAGCCTACGTACCCCGAAAACATCCAGGGAGCCAATAAAACACAATTTCCACTACCGTAACCTTCTGTATCCGTGAGATCCCATCTTGGAGCCTTCGTCGGTGCTCCGCCGGAGGGGGAATCGACCACGGAGGGCTTCTACATCAACACCATAGCCCCTCCGATGAGTTGTGAGTAGTTTACCACAGACCTTTGGGCCCATAGTTATTAGCTAGATGGCTTCTTCTCGTTTTTTGGATCTCAATACAATGTTCTCCCCCTCTCTTGTGGAGATCTATTCGATGTAAAGTTATTTTGCGGTCTGTTTGTCAAGATCCGATGAATTGTGGGTTTATGATCAAGTTTATCTATGAGAAATATTTGAAGCTCCTCTGAATTCTTTTATGTATGATTGAGTTATCTTTGCAAGTCTCTTCAAATTATCAGTTTGGTTTGGCCTACTAGATTGATCTTTCTTGCCATGGGAGAAGTGCTTAGCTTTGGGTTCAATCTTGCGGTGTCCTTACCCAGTGACAGAAAGGGTTGCAAGGCACGTATTGTATTGTTGCCATCGAGGATAAAAAGATGGGGTTTATATCATATTGCATGAGTTTATCCCTCTACATCATGTCATGTTGCTTAATGCGTTACTCTGTTCTTTATGAACTTAATACTCTGGATGCAGGCAGGAGCCGGTCAATGTGTGGAGTAATAGTAGTAGATGCAGGCAGGAGTCGGTCTACTTGTTGCGGACATGATGCCTATATACATGATCATGCCTAGATAATCTCATAATTATTCGCTTTTCTATCAGTTGCTCGACAGTAATTTGTTCATCCACGTAATACTTATGCTATCTTGAGAGAAGCCTCTAGTGAAACCTATGGCCCCCGGGTCTATCTTTTATCATATAATCTTTCAATCTACTTTTATTTGCATCTTTACTTTTTGCATCTATATTATAAAATACCAAAAATATATTTATCTTATCATATTATCTCTATCAGATCTCACTTTCGCAAGTGGCTGTGAAGGGATTGACAACCCCTTTATTGCATTGGTTGCGAGTTCTTTGTTTTTTTGTGTAGGTGCGTGGGACTTTTGAGGAGCCTCCTACGGGATTGATACCTTGGTTCTAAAAAACTGAGGGAAATACTTATGCTACTATTGCTGCATCACCCTTTCCTCTTCAAGGAAAACCAACGCGAGCTCAAGACGTAGCAGCAACCCATGATTTAACTACTCGCATGCGTGCAGTGGAGTAGTAATGTATTTCTTCCGCCCTCACGTCCACTCAATTTGCGTGCGCTGTATTAATTGACCATCAATGAAGTGAATGACTTTACACGCGTCAAATTATCACATGGGGTGGATCTTGGTACAAAATTGCATCCGCCCGTGTACCCGCGTGTGCATGCGAGGGAATGAGTGCGTGCGTGGTGTGCATGCACATCTTTGCTTCGTGCATGTACCGACAGTATGGCTCAGGGAGGACGAGTACATTCTTCTGGGAACTAGCAGCACGTCACTGTGATCAATCCACACAAGGAGGTCGCGACAACGCCTCCACATGTGCCACGTGGCTTCATGAATGTAGCGTGCCATTGGAATTCTAATTTATGTGTTTTGCACATACTCGAAGTGCTAGTAAGGTACACGTGCATTGCACGCATCAGATTTTGCAACCAAATTATGAATAAATACCATACTATAGCATGTAAGCTCTGAGTCATATATGCCTGATGTAGACCTTCGGTTAATTCTCATAGTTCATCTCATTCAAAATCAATTAGTTTTTTATAAAAAAGCTAGGGCCTCTTGGATTCGTAGGATTTCCAAAAGGCGGGAATAGGAAAAACATGGGATTATAGTGGAATGTCATCTTGAATCCTACAGGATTGTACAAGTGTTTGATTGTGCATAGAAAAAATGCAGAATTCTTTCAAAGAGGTTTGACTGGATGGGATGTTTGCTATGAAATCTAGTGCAAATGAATCATATGGAAAAAAATCCTATGGTTTCAATCCTACGAATCAAACAACCAAGATAGGAAAATTCCTAAGGATTAGAATCCTCCAAAATTCCTTTGAGAATCCTTTGAATCAAAGAAGCCCTTAATCTGTTTTATGATTCATGGAATTGTGCATTGTGAAGCATGAAGTAAAAACAAATAATGGCAATTCAACTAGAATAAAAGTTTGGGCAGTTATGATATGAAAGATTGTAGAACAAAAGAGAACCACTGTTGTTTTGAGGTTTGTGCATTATGCTTAAGTTCAACCATGGAGTTTGCTAAATTATACATGTGGCTAAATCCGGTGGGGGCTAGAAGATGGTGCGAGGGGCCGAGTGGAGGGAGACTATGAAGGAATGCACAAGTGCGAGATCGATATTTAGAGAGAGGGGGCGAGAACGTGCACTATTGCAGTGGCGGAGCCATGAAAAATAAATGAGATAGGGGGCCAAGCATTGCTAATCCTTTACGAGAAGGGTCAATTCATGAACTTAAACCATTTTTAGCAGCAATTGTCTAATGATCACATTCATATTAGCCTCGATATATAGTGATGTTAGGGGGGGCAGGGCCCTTACTGCCCCTGTCTTCGCCATTGTGCGCGCGTCTGAGAGATGAAGCGGAAGGCATGGATGATGAGAGGGGGACGTTGGATATATAATTAATATGGGTGTATTAGCTATATATGTTAATCCTATATAGAGAGGTATAGATTGATCGACGTGGACGTGGGAAAGAGGGTGAGACCTCACTGGATATATCGATTGATCGGGTTGTGTGGAAAACTATGAAAGACCTAGCTATATACACACATACATAGAGGAACATCGATCGTTGCGCATGCACGCGTGAGAGATAAAGAATACCCGATATGATGGAGAGGGGGATGTGTGTGGGTGTGTGCCTTCATGGGAGACTGACCTGAAGAAAAAGATTGCATGTGTGTGATGGATAATGTTTTTCGTATCAGAATTTCCCAAATGTTTTTCTACATGATTTGCCATTATTTGTTTTTACTTTATGTCTTACAACACACAATTCCATCAATCTTAAAATAGATTAGCTTTCTTATAAAAACTAGATGATTTTGAATGAAATGAACTATAAGAATTAAACGAACATCTACATCATGCATATATGACTCAAAGCTTACATGCTATAATGTGGTATTTATTCATAATTTGGTTGCCAAATCTCATGCGTGCAATGCACGTGTACCTTACTCTAGTCTAAATGGTGTTTGTGTGTGTGTTGTGCGTGTTGAGGTGCAATTGTCTTTGTTCTCCCGAAATTTCAAGCCGCGCCTTGTTATGCCGAAAATTCAAGCTAGCGTCTTTGTCTATCGTGCTGCGAAACTCCCACCTCTTCAACCCGCGCCTTGTTAGCCCGAAATATTTAAGATATATCTTTGTCTCGTTGTGCTCCGACAACTCCCTCCATCTCAATCCGTGCCTTGCTATTCCGAAATTACAACGCGCGTGAAAACTCCCACCTCCTATGAAATCCCGACATGCGAAATGCCCATGGTACCCCTGAACTGAAAGAACCGCCTCAAATCGGTGGGGGTACTTTCGTAACTTACCCCACATTTCAGACAAGCGCGTCCGTAAGCCATGGTTCCCCACTGCTATCCCATCTGCCCACCCATTCGTACACCGAGGCCGCGAAAACCCGCGATGAAGCCTCACACCCTGCTCCGTCCGCCACCCAGCCGGAGCCTCTTCCCTGACGATGTCGTCCACAGCAACACCTCGACGTCCCTCATCCACCGTACTGGATGAGGATCCGTCGTCGATCTCGTCGTCCCGCCGGTTCAGCCACCCCGTCCTCCACCTCCAAGGAGTTGCCCCGACGTTCCCCACGTCTTTCGTGCCACCACCATTCCCACACTGACGTCTTCACCTACACCACCGGAAGAGCATCATCATCACTGTTTCCTCGGATGAAGCTGCATCTTAATCGGCGCCACCAAAGAGGTTGTACACTAATCGCCGCATTTTCTTCTTGATTCGATCTCACGATGCTGCCGGCGCTCGGTCCCGAGCCGACACGGCATGACTCCATCCACGGCGGCATCGCTGGCCACTTCCTCCATGACGTCGCTCCCTCGGTGGCGACGTCCACATCAGTAGGAGTTGCTGCTGCTTTAGCTCTCGCTCGCGTTGCTGCTCTGCTCTTGCTCTCAGTCCCCTGCCTGGTCTACTCTTGCTATTGCTCTTGCTCGCGTTGCTGCTCTCGCTCTTGCTCTTGCTTGCGATGTTGCGCTGATTTAGCTACACTTCAGTCGACTAAATCAACTTTTGGGTCAGTCGATTTTCAGGGGGTGGGGGGGCTCGTCGAGGTGAAGGAAGAACCAGCCGCAGCAGGGAGGGGCTCACCGGAGAGGTACCCCACTATCTATCTTAGGGTTCAGGGTGGGGGCAGTGGTTGCCGACGGTGGCGGGGCGTTGGCGTGGGGATCGCCGGAGAAAAAGCTCGGCACGGGTGGGCCGGAGGGGTGGACGGACCGGCGGCGGGGAGTGTTATCGGTGTGGGTAGGGCGGCGCACCGCCGACCGCTGGCGGCGGGGGGCTGCTGTTTGGCCGGTGGTGGCTGGCCCTTGATTTCATATCCAACGGCTGCAAAATCGACTGACTAGAGATGAAAAAGTCAGTCGGCCGACGTGTAGCCTCACCTTTCTAGTGCATTCAGTTTCGAGAGCAAAATTCAGTTTCGACAGTTAAGTTCAGTTTCGATAGTTAAGTTCAGTTTCGACAGTTAAATTCAGTTTCGACGGTTAAGTTCAGAGATGAGCGGCTGATGTATTTTACATCTAGCACTTTGTGGTTATGTATTTTACGTCATGTATTGGAGATGCTATTAGAATTCCACTCGGGTTAACATTGTCTCTCTTGTCCTGCTTTAGCCTTGGTGTCGTACAACTCATCGGAGCTCCTCCAATGATGAAACCCTCCATCACAGTGGAGCAGTACCTCGGGCTCCATCTCCAGACGCCTAAGATCTTCTTCCCCTCCTCCTACAGCCATGTCAGCTGGAGCATCCTCATCGGCCAACCCAATCACACTGAGATCGACATAGCTACGCCAAAGAGGTTGTACACTTGTTGCATCTCTTTTTTACTCTACATGTTATATATATTGTCCACTGAGCACTCATAGTAACGGCAAATACGATTATTTTATCCTACTATATGACAAGCAGTGAGGTACCACGCAACTTAGCTATCCGTGATGGATTCTCTTGAATGCCATCATTATTTATCTCTGCGCGTTTGAGTTGTGCATTTGTCGATGGGACTGGGAGTTGAGCTAGTATGGCAGTGGCGTGGGTCCAAAGTAATAGAAGTAGCACCAAAACATTTTTTTAGTGTAGGATTTTCCTTGCTCAAGCCTGCCTACTAGAATCGCCAGTGCTTGAAAGGAAAAGTGAATGAAAAACATAGGAATTGGAAAGTTTCCTATGGTACTACTTTTCATGAATTTGGTGCAAAGGAATGGAGCAAAGGAAAACTGTAGGATTTGTTCCTTTAGTGTCTCCTTGAAAGAAAAACCATAGGAATTCTAATTTCCACTTGTCGTCCTTTTCATATAACTATTCATCAAGCACAAGACTAAGAGATAGTAGCATAATAGCATTATAACCGTACATTTTCTTGTGGTTTGACTTAATCTCACCATGCTTTTTTGCATCCTGTGATCTTCCAATTGTTGTGAATCAAATACCCAGATTGGCAGAAATCCTGTGTTTTTAAATTCTCTGTTTCGCACGTGCATTCCTATCCTATTCCTGTCTATTTCCTATCCCTGCATTGTTAGAATCCTCAAATTCAAACAAGCCCTTACTCAATTACTTCTGTTACAGATATGTGTCAAAGAAAACCTTGTGTGGTTTGTCGTGCTCCTGTGGCGCTGTGTTCCACTCCAGCTCAGCTGCTCCAACGACGGAAGGGTTCACCACAGCAAGGATCCACTCTCCAGACTATCTTTCTCTGCCTCAGATCTTCTTCCCCACCACTGGCAGCCACGACAAAAGCATTACCATCATCAACTGAGCAGATGACCTTGAGGACTACACGGGTCCACAAGAGAGGTCGCACTCTTCCGGGTTTGCTTACATTATGTGTCGCTTACTATGATGACATGCTACATTATCATCGTGTTCACCTATTATACTCCGAGTCAGGTCCAAACTAATGCTGAAACTTGAGTTTTTAAATGGTTGTGGGGTACATATTGGGGCAGCAATCAGTACTATATGTCTACTATCTGGTTAATCTCGGGTGTCTACTATGAGTTTCATGTTGGGTGCAAACAAACATTAAAGGAGCCATTATCTGTATTTTTAACTAAAGCTATTATCTGCCTGCTATCATTGGTTTTGGGTCTATCCACAGTATGCTACCATCACTCTGGATTTGTGCATGCACTCCTTACATATTCTTACTATGTTTTATTCCTATGCATGCCAGTTATTGTACACAATGGAACTGATCATGTAGAGCAAAAGAGACAAGCCTTGCGTGGCAATAAAATTTCATGCAAACGTCACTCCATGGTGGGCGCAAAGGCAGCCCCCCTCCACCCATTTCGGATCGTAATCAAGAGGAAGATAACTGTTCTGAGGGGGATTCAGAAGGAGAAGACCACTCCTATTTACCCCATGAGGTCTTCGCTCTAACTTGGCATGCGGATGTTGGTAATATCATGCATATGGTGCCTTGCATTGCTTACTGTATACATTAAAGATGGCATCTGCTTAGTTTAGACATGCTTTGTGTCAATGCCATCTGTTTAGTTTCTTTATCGTATATGTGAATCATGCAATGCCATCTTGTTTAGCCAGGCATCATATATGTGAATTTTGCAATGCCACCCTGGTTAGCCAGTCATCTTATATGTGAATTATATCATGCCATCATTTTTTTATTACGTGTTAAATTTGTCAATAATTTTAGTACATTCAATTACTCTTCCTGAGCATCAGCCATTCGGCACGGTTATGGAAAAATCTGGAGTGGAAACAAGGTCTTCAGAGCAAACAATGCTATCTGATGAAGCGCATGTCTTGCTGGTTACCGATAGCTCCTCAGAGGAGGATTCAGAGGCAGATGACCAGTCATATTCCCCCTCCCCAAGGTGCATGCTCTAACTTGGCAGGGTTATGTTGCTCATATCGTGTGTATGGTATCTTGCATTGCTATGTCATTTGCTTAGTTTAGACATGCTTTGTGTGAATGCCACTTGTTTAGTGTCTAATTACCATATATGTGAATTATGCAATGTCATCTTGTTGCAAGACATTATATATGTGAATTATGCAATGTTATCTTGTTGCAAGGCATTATGTATGTGAATTATGCAATGCCATGTTGTTTAGGCAAGCGTCATATATGTGAATTATATCATGCCATCCTTTTTTGTATTTCGCATTGCTTTTGTCGACAATGTTTGTATATTCAACTGCTCTTCCTGTGCATCAGCCATTTGAATTGGTGATGGAGAAATCTGGAGTGAAAACAAGGTCTTCAGAGTAGACAATGCTACCTGCTGAAGCAGATATCTTGCTGGTTATAGATAGCTCTTCAGAGGAGGATTCAGAGGCAGATGACCAGTCCTATTATCCCCCTGAGGTGTATGCTCAAACTTGGCATGGTTATATTACTCATATCATGCATATGTTGTACTTCAATGCTTAGTTTTTACATCATATACACAATATTGAATGCCATCTCCTTAGTTGACACATCATATATGCGATTACCCTCTGCTCACTTCCTTAGTATATAAATCATATATTTGAATTATGTCATGCCATGATGTTTACATAGACAGCATGTATCTGAATTATGGCATGCCCACCCATTTTCTAAAGACATAATATAGTTATATCATCTCATCCTGTTTACATAGTCATCATATTTTAAATTATGTCATTCTATCCATGAATTATATCATGCCATCATGTTTCCATCGACGGCATGTTAGTGATTTATGGCATGCCAACCACTTTAATAGACACATCGTATAGTTATATCATGTCATCTTATTTACATAGTCATCATATTTTGAAGTATGTCATTCTATCATGTTTAGTTAGCCATCATACATGTGAAATTGTGTCATGCTATCCTGTTTAATTAGCCATCATATATGTGAAATTATGTCCTGCTATTCTGTTTGGTTAGACAACATAAATGTGAATTATTTCATGCCCTGTTTTCTTCCCTACTATCCATTGCACCTGTCTATCTTACAATGTCTGTACATTCAATTACTTTTCTTGTTTATCAGCCATTTCAATTGGAGGGAGTGATGGCAGTATCTGTGGGAGTAAAAACACGGTCTTCAGAAAAGATCATGCTACCTGTCGATGTAGATAGAACCACGGTTGTACTTGCCCAAGAACCAGCCCCACCACACATAACCCACACTCATGCAGATTGTACCCCTACCCAGTTGGACAGAGAACCAGCTACACCCCTTCTAACCCCAACCCCAGAAGATAGTAACCCAGTTCCCGTTGGCACAGCACCGTCTCCACCACAGAGCACCCAAACATGAGCAGTTAGTAAGGCAACTGTTGTGCCCAAAGCACGAGCACCACCACTCCGAACCCCAAGTCAACGCTTAAAGCAGAAGAAGAATTGTTCTCAGGTCAGGTTCCGTAGCTATGGTTCATACTACTTTGCTCTTGCATCACTATATTTACTCATACCAACTAATTTCAAATTTGAAGGATGCAATTGAAACTCCAATGGCGCAACATGTATGTTTTGAACCTGTTTCTTTAACGTGTTTGGTTGTTTGCTGTTGTAACTTGCTCTATGTTGATTTCAATTGCAATTGAATAAACAGTTATGTTCTCATGCCATGCACATTACAAGTGTTGTTATTGTTGTGTAGTTTCCCACACTTATATTCTGTCTATGCTGCTTTCTCTTAAATAGATATGATTCGAACTGTATCTATCTTGATTTGGCAACATAAACTAGAATGAAATAGACCACACAGTGATCATACTACATAGATATATGTTTGTTTCATGTTGTTATCCTGTCCACCTTACTACAGAACTGGTTTACCAAAATGAGTTTCATATACTACATTGTAAACCTGTGATGTGTTTGTTTGTTTCTCTTTTAGAATGCGGATAAAATATTGGAGAAGAGTACCCCGTTATGCATTGGTAAAGGAAGTAAAGCAGATAAGGTTCAAGATAGTGAGACATCCCTGTTGGTCTCCAAGAAAGCTGATAAAAACTATATTGAAGACACTGAGACAACCCCAAAGTCCTGTCTTGATGTAGTGTTCGAGTTACTGGCTACTACTGCTGGCACCAGCTCTTCGAACTCGTTGCCTGAATCAGTTCGGCTTCTTGAGTCTCAACTTCAAGTTGAAAGACATCGATCATATGTTATGCGACAGGAAACCAAAGGACTGAGGAAGTCCCAGCAAAATTCAGATGCATACTTTCTGGTGCAACAGCAAGTGCTGGAGGACTTAAGCACCAAACAAGAGAAAGTTAATAAGCTTACTAAGCATCTTGCCAGCATTATGGGTACCCAGGATATTGTTTCTTGAGCTCTTCTGAAGTGGTTTCAGTTCTGGACTTGTTTTGCTGCGGCGTTTATAAGCTGTTGTGTTCCCTATATTTGCACTGGTGGCGAACATTGATGCCCAGTGGATGTAATATGTGTAATAGCCGTGATAGCCTAGCGTAAGTTGCTTGCTTATTTATTTCCTTATTGTCTTGATTATTTCTTTGCTTGTAGCTAGTGCAGTTCTTTTTTCGCGGTTTGCTAGTGGCCGCAATAACCTATTTTTTTAAAACTAGGCCACAATAACCATGGGCTACATATTTACTGTAGTTACCATTTCCCTCCTACAGGCTGTAGAAACAATGGGCCTTCTACGTGTCATAGAAACAATGGGCCTTATACCGGTCGTAGACACAATGGGCCTTTGATACGTCCATTTTGCATCATGCTTTTATATCAATATTTATTGCATTATGGGCTGTTATTACACATTATATATCAATACTTATGGCTATTCTCTCTTATTTTACAAGGTTTACAATGAAGAGGGGGAATGCCGGCAGCTGGAATTCTGGCTAGAAAAGGAGCAAACGTTGGAAACCTATTTTGCATAGCTCCAAAAGTCCTGAAACTCCACGAAACAACTTTTTGGAATTAATAAGAATTTCTGAGCGAAAGAAATATGCCAGGGGGCCCACACCCTATCCAGGAGACAGCCCCCCCCCTAAGGGCACGCCCCCTATCTCCTGGGCCCCCTGGTGGGCCTCCGACGTCCATCTTCTGCTATATCATCACTTTTACCCTGGAAAAAATTGTGGGAAAGCTTACGGGACGAAACTCCGCCGCCACGAGGTGGAACCTTGGCGTAATCAATCTAGGGCTCTGGCAGAGCTGTTTTGCCGGGGACACTTTCCTCCGGGAGGGGGAAATCATCACCAACGTCATCACCAACGATCCTCTCATCGGGAGGGGGTCAATCTCCATAAACATCTTCACCAGCACCATCTCCTCTCAAAACCCTAGTTCATCTCTTGTATCCAATCTTGTATCAAAACTACAAATTGGTACCTGTGGGTTGCTAGTAGTGTTGATTACTCCTTGTAGTTGATGCTAATTGGTTTACTTGGTGGAAGATCATATGTTCAGATTCTTTATGCATATTATTACACCTTTCATTATGAAGATGAATATGCTTTGTGAGTAGTTACATTTGTTCCTGAGGACATGGGTGAAGTCTTGCTATTAGTAGTCATGTGAATTTGGTATTCGTTCGATATTTTGATGAGATGTATGTTGTCTTTTCCTCTAGTGGTGTTATGTGAACGTCAACTACATGACACTTCACCATTATTTGGGCCTAGAGGAAGGCATGGGGAAGTAATAAGTAGATGATGGGTTGCTAGAGTGACAGAAGCTTAAACCCTAGTTTATGCGTTGCTTCGTTAGGGGCTGATATGGATCCATATGCTTAATGATGTGGTTAGGTTTAACTTAATACTTCTTTTTGTAGTTGTGGATGCTTGCAATAGGGTTTAATCATAAGTGGGATGCTTGTCCAAGTTAGGGCAGTACCCAAGTACCGGTCCACCCACATATCAAATTATCAAAGTACCGAACGCGAATCATATGAACCTGATGAAAACTAGCTTGATGATAATTCCCAATGTGTCTTCGGGAGCTCCTTCATTATTATTAGAAATTGTCCAGGCTTATCCTTTGCTACATAAAGGATTGGGCCACCTTGCTGCACTTTGTTTACTTTATTTACTTGTTACTCGTTACTATTTATCTTATCACAAAACTATCTATCACCTACAATTTCAGTGCTTGCAGAGAAAACCTTACTGAAAACCGCTTATCATTTCCTTCTGCTCCTCATTGGGTTCGACACTCTTACTTATCGAAAGGACTACAATAGATCCCCTACACTTGTGGGTCATCAAGACTCTTTTCTCGCGCCGTTGCTGGGGAGTGTAGCGCTTTTGGTGAGTGGAACTTGGTAAGGAAACATTTATATAGTGTGCTGAAATTTTCTGTTACTTGTCACTATGGAAACTAATCCTTTGAGGGGCTTGTTTGGGGTATCTTCACCCCAACCAGAAGAGCAAAGATTTGCTCCTCAACCTACTGAAATTTATGAAAATATTTACTTTGAGATTCCTTCGGGTATGATAGAAAAATTGCTAGCTAATCCATTTGGAGGAGACGGAACATTGCATCCCGATTTACACCTTATCTTTGTGGATGAAGTTTGTGGATTATTTAAGCTTGCAGGTATTCCCGATGATGTTGTCAAAAGGAAGGTCTTCCCTTTATCTTTGAAGGGAGATGCATTGACATGGTATAGGCTATGTGATGATACGGGATCCTGGAATTATAAGCGATTGAAGCTGGAATTTCACCAGAAGTTCTATCCTATGCATCTTGTTCATCGTGATCGTAATTACATATATAATTTATGGCCTCGCGAAGGAGAAAGCATCGCTCAATCTTGGGGGAGGCTTAAGTAAATGTTATATTCATGCCCCAATCATGAACTCTCTCGGGAAATGATTATTCAGAACTTTTATGCTCGGCTCTCTTTTGATAATCGCAACTTGCTCGATACTTCCTATGCTGGTTCTTATATGCTGAAGACTATTGATTTCAAATGGGACTTGTTGGAAAGAATTAAAAGCAACTCTGAAGATTGGGGTTCCGACGATGGTAAGGAGTCAGGTATGACACCTAAGTTCAATTGTGTTAAATCTTTTATGGATACCGGTGCTTTCCGTGGATTTAGCTCTAAGTATGGACTTGACTCTGAGATAGTAGCTTCTTTCTGTGAATCTTTTGCTACTCAAGTTGATCCCCATAAAGAGAAGTGGTTTAAATATAATCCTCCAGTGGAAGTGAAAGTAGTTGCACCTATTACAGTCGAAGAAAAGACTATTACCTATAGTGATCCTATTGTTCCTACTGCTTATGTTGAAAATACTCCTTTTCCTGTTAGGATAAAAGATCATGCTAAAGCTTCGACTGTTGTTCGTAAGAGTAATACTAGGACTTATACACCTCCTGAGCAAATTAATGTTCAACCTAGTATTGCTATGGTTAAAGATCTCTTGGATGAGGATTTAGATGGGCATGTTATTTCTTTCTTGGGTGAGACTGCTAATATTGCTAGACCGGATACTAAGACACGTAGACCCGTCGTAGGCATGCCTGTTATTTCGGTTAAAATAGGAGATCATTGCTATCATGGCTTATGTGATATGGGTGCTAGTGCTAGTGCGATACCTTATGATCTATATAAAGAAATTATGCACGACATTGCACCCGTTGAATTAGAAGACATTGATATTACTATTAAGCTTGCTAATAGGGATACCATTAAACCTATTGGGATTGTTAGAGATGTTGAAGTTTTGTGTGGGAAGGTTAAATACCCTGCTGATTTTCTTGTTCTTGGTTCCCCACAAGATGATTTTTGTCACATTATTTTTGGTAGACCCTTCTTGAATACAGCTAGTGCTAAGATTAATTGTGAAAAGAATATTGTCACTGTTGGCATAGATGGTATGTCTCATGAGTTTAATTTTGCTAAGTTTAGTAGACAACCTCATGAAAGGGAACCACCTAGTAAGGATGAGATTATTGGTCTTGCTTCCATTGATGTTCCTCCAACTGATCCGTTAGAACAATATTTGCTAGACCATGAAAACGATATGTTTATGAAGGAAAGGGAGGAAATAGATGAAGTGTTCCTTAAACAGGAACCTATGCTGAAACATAACCTTCCCGTTGAAATTCTTGGGGATCCCCCTCCACCCAAGGGTGATCCCGTGTTTGAACTCAAACCATTACCTGATAATCTTAAGTATGCTTAACTTGATGAAAAAGAAATATATCATGTTATTCTTAGTGATAACCTTTCAAAGAAAGAAGAAGAAAGATTATTGAAAACTCTGAAGAAGCATCGAGCAGCTATTGGATATACTCTGGATGATCTTAAGGGCATTAGTCCCACATTATGTCAACACAAAATTTCAGTGGAGAAAGATGCCAAACCAATTAGAGATCCTCAAAGACGATTAAATCCCAAGATGAAAGAAGTGGTAAGAAAGGAGATACTAAAGCTCCTTGAGGCAGGTATTATTTATCCCGTTGCTGATAGTGAATGGGTAAGTCATGTTCATTGTGTTTCTAAAAAGGGAGGTATTACCGTTGTTCCTAATGATAAAGATGAATTGATCCCACAAAGTATTATTACAGGTTATAGGATGGTAATTGATTTCCGTAAGTTAAATAAAGCTACTAAGAAATAGCATTACCCTTTACCTTTTATTGATCAAATGCTAGAAAGACTATCCAAACACACTCATTTTTGCTTCTTAGATGGTTATTCTGGTTTCTCTCAGATACCTGTATCAGCAAAGGATCACCCTTTTAGTACTTTTGCTTATAGACGTATGCCTTTTGGTTTATGTAATGCACCTGCTACCTTTCAAAGATGCATGATGGCTATATTCTCTGATTTTTGTGAAAAGATTTGTTAGGTATTCATGGATGACTTCTCCGTCTATGGATCCTCTTTTGATGATTGTTTGAGCAACCTTGATCGAGTTTTGCAGAGATGCGAAGACACTAGTCTCGTCCTGAATTGGGAAAAGTGTCACTTTATGGTTAATGAAGGCATTGTCTTGGGGCACAAGATCTCCGAGAGAGGTATTGAAGTTGATAAAGCCAAAGTTGATGCTATTGAAAAGATGCCATGTCCCAAGGACATAAAAGGTATAAGAAGTTTCCTAGGTCATGTCGGTTTTATAGGAGGTTCATTAAGTACTTTTCTAAAATCTCTAGGCCTCTGACTAATTTATTGCAAAAAGATATTCCTTTTGTCTCATATGATGATCGTGTAGAAGCATTTGAAACACTTAAGAAAGTTTGATCACCGCACCTATTGTTCAGCCGCCTAATTGGAATTTACCTTTTGAAATTATGTGTGATGCTAGTGATTATGTTGTAGGTGTTGTTTTAGGGAAAAGAGTCGATAAGAAATTGAATGTTATCCAGTATGCTAGTAAGACTCTTGATAGTGCCCAGAGAAATTATGCTACTACTGAAAAAGAGTTCTTAGCAGTTGTGTTTGCATGTGATAAGTTTAGACCTTATATTGTTTATTCCAAAGTTACTATTCACACAGATCATGCTGCTATTAAATATCTTATGGAAAAGAAAGATGCTAAGCCTAGACTCATTAGATGGGTTCTCTTGCTCCAAGAATTTGACTTGCATATTATTGATAGAAAGGGAGCTGAGAACCCTGTTGCAGACAACTTGTCTAGGTTAGAGAATGTTCTTGATGACCCACTGCTTATTAATGATAGCTTTTCCGATGAACAATTGGCGGTCGTCAGTGCTTCTCGTACTGCTCCTTGGTATGCTGATTACGCTAATTACATTGTTGCTAAATACATACCGCCTAGTTTCACATACCAGCAAAAGAAAAAGTTCTTTTATGATTTAAGACATTACTTCTGGGATGACCCACACCTTTACAAAGAAGGAGTAGATGGTGTTATTAGACGTTGTGTGCCTGAGCATGAACAGGAACAGATTCTACGTAAGTGTCACTCTGAATCTTATGGAGGACACCACGCTGGAGATAGAACTGCACACAAGGTACTACAATCTGGTTTTTATTGGCCTACTCTCTTCAAAGATGCTCGTAAGTTTGTCTTATCTTGTGATGAATGCCAAAGAATAGGTAACATTAGTAGACGTCAAGAAATGCCTATGAATTATTTTCTTGTTATTGAACCGTTTGATGTTTGGGGCTTTGATTATATGGGACCTTTTCCTGCCTCTAATGGTTATACACATATTTTAGTTGTTGTTGATTACGTTACTAAGTGGGTAGAAGCTATTCCAACTAGTAGTGCTGATCATAACACTTCTATTAAAATGCTTAAAGAAGTTATTTTTTCGAGGTTTGGAGTCCCTAGATATCTTATGACCGATGGTGGTTCACATTTTATTCATGGTGCTTTCCGTAAGATGCTTTCTAAGTATGATGTCAATCATAGAATAGCATCTCCTTATCATCCGCAGTCCAGTGGTCAAGTAGAGTTGAGCAATAGAGAGCTCAAATAAATTTTGCAAAAGACTGTGAATAGATCTAGAAAGAATTGGTCCAAAAAACTTGATGATGCATTATGGGCCTATAGAACTGCATACAAAAATCCTATGGGTATGTCTCCATATAAGATGGTTTATGGAAAAGTGTGTCATTTACGTCTTGAACTTGAACATAAGGCATGTTGGGCTATCAAAGAGCTCAATTACGACTTCAAACTTGCCAGTGAGAAGAGGTTGTTTGATATTAGCTCACTTGATGAATGGAGAACCCAAGCCTATGAGAATGCCAAGCTTTTCAAAGAAAAAGTCAAACGCTGGCATGATAAGAGGATACAAAAGCGTGAGTTTAACGTAGGAGATTATGTGTTATTATTCAACTCTCATTTAAGATTTGTTGCAGGAAAACTTCTCTCAAAGTGGGAAGGTCCTTACGTTATCGAGGAGGTCTATCGTTCTGGTGCCATAAAAATCAACAACTTCGAAGGCACAAATCCGAGGGTGGTAAACGGTCAAAGAATTAAACATTATATTTCAGGTAATCCTATCAATGTTGAAACTAATATTATTGAAACCGTAACCCCTGAGGAATACATAAGGGACACTTTCCAGAATGTTCGAGACTCCGAAAAGGTATAGGTATGTGGTACGGTAAGTAAACCGACTCCAAAACAACTCCAATGGCAATTTTTATCAGTTTTGGAATATTTGAGAATTTTAGGAAGAAAGAAGTAGTCCGAAAGGGACACGAGGCTCCCACGAGAGTGGAGGGCGCGCCCCCCCTGTAAGGCGTGCCCCCCTGTCTCGTGGGCACCTCGTGTGGCTCCCGGACTCCGTTTTCTTGCACGTTACGTATTTTGGTCGGTAAAAATTCATTATATATACTCCCGAAGGTTTTGACAACCGTATCACGCAAATATCCTCTGTTTTTGTTTCAAGCTGTTCCTATTGCAGAATAAAGCAAGATGTCTTCTCAGGAGTCAGTTGGGGAGAGCCGGGTGTCGCACCCAACGCCAGGTCCCGGAGCAAATAGCGATGCCTATCACTTTGGACCATCAACGGAGGATGAGATGGAGGCTGATTTGAAAAGAATAGATGCCATGGAGGAGGATCAAGAAGTTACCTCTCGTCTCCGAGCAGAATTCACTATGGGGGAACTACCTAGCATGGTTGTCCCTACTTCGGTTATCCCTTCCAACTCTAGATTTCTTTCTTATGAAAATATGAAAAAGAGTTTCACTTGTTCTCCAGAAGCTATGCAGCATCCTTGGGTAAAAGCAGCTTTGGCCGTTATGGGCAAGCTCCGTAAAGAAATTATGGATCTCAAACAACAAGTTAATAAGCTCGAGGAGGAGAACCATATCCTCAAGGGCATCATCGCCGAGAAGATCATAACACCAATCGTGAAGAAGGAGAAATTATCACATGGGCATGGGCACTCCCCTTGGCAACTGCCAAGCTTGGGGGAGGTGTCCCGGTATCGTATCACCATCACACTCCTATCTTTACTGCTTTATTTAGTTCGATCCTTTTAGTAGTATCTTGATCTAGTAGATTGAAGTTTCGATATCAAGTAGTTTCAAATTTTGCTTTGTGATCTCTTTTTGTAATCGAGTCCGTGAGTTATCTATAATAAAGATTAGTGTTGAGTCAAGGGCTTTTCTATGTTGCTATGATCTTGAGGAAGTAGAAAGAATAATGGAGTTCATATTGATCTTGTGGATAGTGATGACTTCACACATAGAAAGTATGAGGCATAAAAATTGTTGAGAGTTGATGAACGTAGCCTTGGTCATCGTTGCAATTAATAGGAAGTGATAAGGAAAGAGGGGTTCACATATAGATATATTATCTTGGACACCTTCTATAGTTGTGAGCACTCATTAAGTATGACAGGCTAAAAGAGTTGACGTTGGACAAGGAAGACAACGTAATGGTTTATGTTTTCCGACATCTCAGTTAAAGTATATTGTCATTGACCTTCCGAACATGTTGAGCTTGCCCTTCCCCCTCATGCTAGCCAAATTTCTTGCACCAAGTAGAGATACTACTTGTGCTTCCAAATATCCTTAAACCCAGTTTTGCCATGAGAGTCCACCATACCTACCTATGGATTGAGTAAGATCCTTCAAGTAAGTTGTCATGTTGCAAGCAATAAAAATTGCTATCTAAATATGTATGATTTATTAGTGCGGAGAAAATAAGCTTTGTACGAACTTGTTGTGGAAGTAATAAAAGTGACGGATTGCATAATAAAGGTCCACATACAAGGGGCAATATAAAGTGACGTTCTTTTGCATTAAGATTTTGTGTATGAACCCTAAACGCACATGACAACCTCTGCTTCCCTCTACGAAGGGCCTATCTTTGACTTTATGTTTCTACTTTATGTTTGAGTAAAGGTGATTCTCACCTTTCCCTTTTTTTCATTTTATCCTTTGGCAAGCTCCTCGTGTTTGAAAGATCACGATATATACATCCAATTGGATGTAAGTTAGCATAGGCTATTATTGTTGACATCACCTAAAGGTGAATACGTTGGGAGGCAACACAATAAGCCCCTATCTTTCTCAGTGTCCGGATGAAACTCTATAACCACAAGTAATGTGTGAGTGTTAGCAATTGTAGAAGACTACGAGATAGTTGAGTATGTGAGCTTGCTGAAAAGCTCTATTGTTGACTCTTTCTGATGTTACGATAAATTGCAATTGCTTCAATGACTGAGATTATAGTTTGTTAGTTCCCAATGAAGTTTTTGAACCATACTTGACATTGTGAATTGATTGTTACTTGAGCATAGGAAATCATATGACAAAATCTATATATGTTGCTATTATTAGATTGATCATGATGCCCTCATGTCCGTATTTTGTTTTTATCGACACCTCTATCTCTAAACATGTGGACATATTTTTCGATTTCGGCTTCCGCTTGAGGACAAGCGAGGTCTAAGCTTGGGGGAGTTGATACGTCCAATTTGCATCATGCTTTTATATCAATATTTATTGCATTATGGGCTGTTATTACACATTATATCTCAATACTTATGGCTATTCTCTCTTATTTTACAAGGTTTACTATGAAGAGGGGGAATGCCGGCAGTTGGAATTCTGGCTGGAAAAGGAGCAAATGTTGGAAACCTATTCTGCACAACTCCAAAAGTCCTGAAACTCCATGAAACAACTTTTTGGAATTAATAAGAATTTCTGAGCGAAAGAAATATGCCAGGGGGCCCACACCCTGTCCAGGAGACACGGCGGCGCCCCCACCCCCCTATAAGGCGCGCCCCCTATCTCCTGGGCCCCCTGGTGGGCCTCCGGCGTCCATCTTCTGCTATATCATCACTTTTACCCTGGAAAAAATTGTGGGCAAGCTTACGGGACGAAACTCCGCGGCCACGAGGCGGAATCAATCTACGGCTCTGGCAGAGTTGTTCTACCGGGGACACTTCCCTCCGGGAGGGGGAAATCATCACCAACGTCATCACCAACGATCCTATCATCGGGAGGGGGTCAATCTCCATCAACATCTTCACCAGCACCATCTTATCTCAAAACCCTAGTTCATCTCTTGTATCCAATCTTGTATCAAAACCACAAATTGGTACCTGTGGGTTGCTAGTAGTGTTGATTACTCCTTGTAGTTGATGCTAATTGGTTTACTTGGTGGAAGATCATATGTTCAGATCCTTTATGCATATTATTACACCTCTGATTATGAACATGAATATGCTTTGTGAGTAGTTACGTTTGTTCCTGAGGATATGGGTGAAGTCTTGCTATTAGTAGTCATGTGAATTTGGTATTCGTTCGATATTTTGATGAGATGTAAGTTGTCTTTTCCTCTAGTGGTGTTATGTGAACGTCGACTACATGACACTTCACCATTATTTGGGCCTAGAGGAAGGATTGGGGAAGTAATAAGTAGATGATGGGTTGCTAGAGTGACAGAAGCTTAAACCCTAGTTTATGCGTTGCTTCGTTAAGGGCTGATATGGATCCATATGCTTAATGATGTGGTTAGGTTTACCTTAATACTTCTTTTTGTAGTTGTGGATGCTTGCAATAGGGGTTAATCATAAGTGGGATGCTTGTCCAAGTTAGGGCAGTACCCAAGTACCGATCCACCCAAATATCAAATTATCAAAGTACCAAACGCGAATCATATGAACGTGATGAAAACTAGCTTGAAGATAATTCCCAATCTGTCCTCGGGAGCTCCTTCATTGTTATTAGAAATTGTCCAGGCTTATCCTTTTCTACATAAAGGATTGGGCCACCTTGCTACACTTTGTTTACTTTATTTACTTGTTAGTCGTTACTATTTATCTTATCACAAAACTATCTATCACCTACAATTCCAGTGCTTGCAGAGAAAACCTTACTGAAAACCGCTTATCATTTCCTTCTGCTCCTCGTTGGGTTCGACACTCTTACTTATCGAAAGGACTACGATAGATCCCTACACTTGTGGGTCATCATCCTTCTACAGGCCATATCATCAATGGGCCTTGTATGGTCTGTATGATCGGTTGGCCAAACATGGGCCAATAACAGGTCGCATTATGGCCGTAAACGGGCTAGAGTTGGAATTGTCTGTTCATGGGCCGACCATAACGGGCCATCATTAATCGGTTGTATTTGATGACGCTATGAAAATGGCCCAACGTATTAACGGGCCACAAAATGGGCCGACTGTAACCTCGGGCTGCATTTAGCTCACAAGCAGAAAATGACAGTAACGGGCCATAAGTAAATGAATGCTGGAAATGAGCCCAAGAGTAAATGGGCTCTGGGAAGGCCGAAAGATAACATGGGCTGGAAACGGCCCAACGGAATAACAGGCCGTTAATGGGTATAAAGTGATACACTGTTCATTACGGGCCAGTTCCACCACGGGCCGTTAATGGGTATAAAGTGATACACTGTTCACTGCGGGCCAGTTTCACCATGGACCGTTAATGGGCCAAGAGTTACAAAGGGCCTCATATGGGCCGAAAGACGTCATGGGCTAGAAGTGAAAACGGGCTGAAATCATATTATTTGATGGCCCAGATGACGCTACTGGGCCTAATTCGGATAGGGCGTAACGGGCCTTGGGTTAGCGGGTTGTAAATGGGCTATATGCGAACAGGCCGTTAACAGGCTTTCCATGGGCCGACCCGCCACCTTTTGACCAAGTCAAACGGGCCGGCCTTTTCACAGGAATGGGCCTCTATTGGGCCGTGCCACGTGTCGACGTATCATAGGAACCTTCTGTCCAATGAGTGGATGACATCTGTCCCAACAATAAGCCGACACATGTTTCCTCCAGCTAATGATGATTTTACACGTGGAAAATCCCCATTGGTCCAGGCTATTAACGGGTTATCGGATCCAAAACCCGACCTGATAACTTGATGGCGTTCCATTATGGTGGATGCCACGTGTCGGTCACCCTTGACGAAAGCACTTTTGTGACGCGCGATTTATCATCATGGAAGTGAACACTTCCGTGATGATAATTTTGGTAATGTCATGGAACACTTCTACGATAGCACAGGTATGACTATCTTGATTCTGTCATAAAATCGTCATGGATGTACATGCATGACAAAAAACGCGACCTACCGTGACAAACACGTATCATCACGGAAGTGTATATTTTTTGTAGTGATCCCGTTTGGACTCCGTTTGATATTCCTTTTCTTCGAAACACTGAAATAGGCAAAAAAACAGCAATTTGGGTTGGGCCTCTAGTTAGTAGGTTAGTCCCAAAAATGATATAAAAGTGTAGAGTAAAGCCCATAAACATCCAAAACGGGTAATATAATAGCATGGAACAATCAAAAATTATAGATACGTTGGAGACGTATCAAGCATCCCCAAGCTTAATTCCTGCTCGTCCTCGAGTAGGTAAATGATAAAAACAGAATTTTTGATGTGGAATGCTACCTATCATAATTCTCAATGTAATTTTCTTTATTGTGGCATGAATGTTCAGATCCAAATGATTCAAATTAAAAGCTCATATTGACATAAAAACAATAATACTTCAAGCATACTAACAAAGCAATCATGTCTTCTCAAAATAACATGGCTAAAGAAAGTTATCCCTACAAAATCATATAGTCTGGCTATGCTCTATCTTCATCACACAAAGTATTTAATCATGCAGAACCCCGATGACAAGCCAAGCAATTGTTTCATACTTTAGTATTCTCATACTTTTTCAACGTTCACGCAATACATGAGCGTGAGCCATGGACATAGCACTATATGTGGAATAGAATGGTGGTTGTGGAGAAGACAAAAAGGAGAAGATAGTCTCACATCAAATAGGAGTATCAACGAGCTATGGAGATGCCCATTAATAGATATCAATGTGAGTGAGTAGGGATTGCCATGCAACGGATGCACTAGAGCTATAAGTGTATGAAAGCTCAACAAAAGAAACTAAGTGGGTGTGCATCCAACTTGCTTGCTCACGAAGACCTAGGGCATTTTGAGGAAGCCCATCATTGGAATATAGAAGCCAAGTTCTATAATGAGAAGTTCCCACTAGTATATGAAAGTGACAACATAGGAGACTCTCTATCATGAAGATCATGGTGCTACTTTGAAGCACAAGTGTGGTAAAAGGATAGTAGCATTGTCCCTTCTCTCTTTTTCTCTCATTTTTTCTTTCTTTTTTTTCTTTCTTCTTTTTTTTATTTGGCCTTTCTCTTTTTTTGTAAAGTCCAAAGTCTCATCCTGACTTGTGGTGGAATCATAGTCTCCATCATCCTTTCCTCACTTGGGACAATGCTCTAATAATGAAGATCATCACACTTTTATTTACTTACAACTCAAGATTACAACTCGATACTTAGAACAAAATATGACTCTATATGAATGCCTCTGGCGGTGTACTGGGATATGCAATGAATCAAGAGTGACATGTATAGAATTATGAAGGTGGCTTTGCCACAAATACGATGTCAACTACATGATCATGGAAGGAGCAATATGACAATGATGATGCGTGTCATAATAAACGGAACGGTGGAAAGTTGCATGGCAATATATGTCGGAATGGCTACGGAAATGCCATAATAGGTAGGTATGGTGGCTTTTTTGAGGAAGGTATAATGTGGGTGTATGGTACCGGCGAAAGTTGCGCGACACAAGAGAGGCTAGCAATGGTGGAAGGGTGAGAGTGCGTATAATCCATGGACTCAACATTAGTCATAAAAAACTCATATACTTATTACAAAAATCTACAAGTCATTGAAAACAAATTACTACGTGCATGCTCCTAGCGGGATAGATTGGTAGGAAAAGTCCATCGCTCGTCCCCGACCACCACTCATAAGGAAGACAATCAATAAATAAATTATGCTCCAACTTCATCACAAAGCGGTTCACCATACGTGCATGCTACGGGAATCACAAACTTCAACATAAGTATTCCTCAAATTCATAATTACTCCACTAGCATGACTCTAATATCACCATCCTCATATCTCCAAACAATTATCAAGCATCAAACTAATCATAGCATCCAATCCACTTTCTATGACAGTTTTTATTATACCCAACTTGGATGCCCATCATTCTAGGACCAATTTATAACCATAGCAAATACCATGCTGTTCTATAAGACTATCAAAATAATATAAGTGAAGCATGAAAGATCAACAATTTCTACAAAATAAAGCCACCGCCGTGCTCAAAAAGATATAAGTGAAGCACTAGAGCAAAGATTATCTATCTCAAAAGATATAAGTGAAGCACATAGAGTATTCTAATAAATTCCAAATCAAGTGTGTCTCTCCCAAAAGGTGTGTACAGCAAGGATGATTGTGGTAATCTAAAAATCAAAGACTCACATCATACAAGGCGCTCCAAGCAAAACACATATCATATGGCGAATAAAAATATAGCTCCAAGTAAAGTTACCGATAAACGAAGACGAAAGAGGTGATGCCTTCTGGGGCGTCCCCAAGCTTAGGCTTTTGGTTGTCCTTTAATATCTTGGGGTGCCATGGGCATCCCCGAGCTTGGGATCTTGGCACTCCTTATTCCATAGTCCATCAAATCTTTACCCAAAACTTGAAAACTTCACAACACAAAACTCAACAGGAAATCTCATAAGCTCCGTTAGTGCAAGAAAGAAAAACCACCACATAAGGTACTGTAATGAACTCATTCTTTATTTATATTTGTGTTAAACCTACTGTATTCCAACTTCTCTATGGTTCATACCCCCCGATACTAGCCATAGATGCATCAAAATAAGCAAACAACACACAAAAAACAGAATCTGTCAAAAACAGAACAGCTTGTAGCAATCTGTAACTTTTGAATACTTCTGTAACTCTAAAATTCCTAAAAAAATAGGAAGTGCTGGGGAATTTGTCTATTGATATACTGCAAAAATAATCAACGCAAAAGCACATTTCTGTGATTTACTAAAATTCTCGTGCGTACAAAACTTTTTGTTTTTCAGCAGAATCAAATTAACTATGACCGTAGGTTATCCTATAGGTTCTACTTGGCACAAACACTAATTAAAACATAAAACCACATCTAAGCAGAAGCTAGATGAATTATTTATTACTAAACAGAAGCAAAAAGCAAGGAACAAAAATAAAATTGGGTTGCCTCCCAACAAGTGCTATCGTTTAACGCCCCTAGCTAGGCATAAAAGCGAGAATATATCTAAGTATTGCCATCTTTAGCATTCAATTCATAAGTGGCACGCATAATAGATTCATAAGGTAATTTGACTTTCTTTCTTGGAAAGTGTTCCTTGACTTTCCTTAATGGAAATTGGAATCTAATATTCCCTTCCTTCATATCAATAATTGCACCAATCGTTCTAAGGAAAGGTCTACCAAGAATAATAGGACATGAAAGATTGCAATCTATATCAAGAACGATAAAATCTACGGGCACATAATTCCTATTTTCAACAATAAGAACATCATTGATCCTTCCCATAGGTTTCTTAATGGTGGAATCCGCAAGGTGCAAGTTTAAAGAGCAATCATCAAAATCATGGAAACCTAGCACATGACATAAAGTTTTTGGAATCATGGAAACACTAGCACCCAAATCACACAAAGCATAGCATTCATGATCTTTAATTTTAATTTTTATAGTAGGTTCCCACTCATCATGAAGTTTTCTAGGTATAGAAACTTCCAATTCAAGTTTTTCCTCATAAGATTGCATCAAGGCATCAACAATATGTTTGGTAAAAGCTTTATTTTGACTATAAGCATGTGGAGAATTCAACACGGATTGCAACAAGGAAATACAATCTATTAAAGAAGAATTATCATAATTAAATTCCTTGAAATCCATAATAGTGGGTTCATTGCTATGTAAAGTTTTGACCTCTCCAATCCCACGTTTACCAAATTTAGCATCAAGATCTAAAAACTCCGAATCATTGGGACGCCTTTTAACTAAAGTTGACTCATCTCCAGTGCCATAATTATAAAGATTCATATTGCAAAACAAAGATTTAATAGGGGACACATCAATAACTTTTAGATATTCATCATTATTTTCATGGAAACTAGAAGAACACGCTTTTATAAAGCAATCTTTCTTAGCACGCATCCAAGCGGTTCTTTCTTTGCACTCATCAATGGAAATTCTCATGGGTTTGAGAGAATCATTGATATCATGCTTAGGTGGAACAGATCTAAGTTTCAATGAATCAACATCAAGAGAGAGTCTATCAACGTTCCTAGCCAATTCATCAACTTTAAGCAATTTTTACTCAAGCAAAGCATTGAAATTCTTTTGAGAGATCATAAATTCTTTAACACTATTCTCAAAATCAGAGGGCATCATATTAAAATTTCCATAAGAGTTGTTGTAGGAATTACCATAATTATTAGAGGAATTACTATGGAACGGCCTAGAATTAAAGTTTCCTCTATACGCGTTGTTACCAAAATTATTCCTACCAACAAAATTCACATCCATAGATTCATTATTATTCTCAATCAAAGTAGACAAAGGCATATCATTGGGATCAATAGGAGCACTCTTAGTAGCAAACAATTTCATAAGTTCATCCATCTTTCCACTCAAAACATTAATCTCTTCTATAGCATACACTTTTTTACTAGTAGATCTTTTGGTGTGCCATTGAGAATAATTAACCATAAAATTATCAAGAAGTTTAGTAGCTTCTCCTAAAGTGATTTCCATAAAAGTGCTTCCCGCGGCCGAATCTAAAATATTTCTAGAAGCAAAATTCAATCCGGCATAATTTTTTTTGTATGATCATCCATAAATTCAAACCATGTGTAGGACAATTGCGAATCATTAATTTAATTCTTTCCCAAGATTGGGCAACGTGCTCATGATCAAGTTGTTTAAAATTCATAATATCGTTTCTACGAGACATAATCTTAGCGGGAGGAAAATACTTAGAGGTAAAAGCATCTTTGCACTTATTCCATGAATCAATTTTAGCATGATCTCTAAGTGAAAACAGAAATAACTTCAATTTAAAAATATCATTATCCGTATATTTATTCCTTTGCATATCACACAAATCAACAAAGTTGTTTAGATGAGTAGCGGCATCTTCACTATGAAGGCCGAAAAATTGATCTTTCATAACAAGATTCAACAAAGCAGCATTGATTTCACAAGATTCAGTATCATTAAGAGGAGCGATCGGAGTGCTAAGGAAATCATTATTATTGGTATTGGAAAAATCACACAATTTAGTATATCTTGCGCCATCGTGACAAAAAATCCAACACACAAGCACACAAGAGGCAAGCGAAAGAGAGAGGAGAACAGGAAAGAGAGGGCGAATAAAACGGCAAGGGTGAAGTGGGGGAGAGGAAAACGAGAGGCAAATGGAAAATAATGTAATGCGAGGGAGATGAGTTTGTGATGGGTACTTGGTATGTCTTGACTTGAGCGAAGACCTCCCTGGCAACGGCTCCAGAAATCATTCTTGCTTCCTCTTGAGCACTGCATTGGTTTTCTCTTGAAGAGGAAAGGGTGATGCAGCAAAGTAGCGTAAGTATTTCCCTCAGTTTTTGAGAATCAAGGTATCAATCCAGTAGGAGGCTCCTCAAAAGTCCCTCGTACCTACACAAACAAACAAGAACCTCTCAACCAACGCGATAAAGGGGTTTTCAATCCCTTCACTGTAACTTGCAAAAGTGAGATCTGATAGAGATAATAAGATAAGATAAATATTTTTGGTATTTTTATGATATAGATTGGAAAGTAAAAGACGCAAATAAAAGTAGATCGGAAACTTATATGATAAAAGATAGACCCGGGGGCCATAGGTTTCACTAGTGGCTTCTCTCAAGATAGCATAAGTATTACGGTGGGTGAACAAATTACTGTCGAGCAATTGATAGAAAAGTGCATAGTTATGAGATTATCTAGGCATGATCATGTATATAGGCATCACGTCCGCAACAAGTAGATCGAAATGATTTTGCATTTACTATTATTACCCCACACATCGACCGACTCTTGCCTGCATCTAGAGTATTAAGTTCATAACAACAGAGTAACGCATTAAGAAAGATGTCATTCTGTAGAGGGATAAACTCAAGCAATATGATATAAACCCCATCTTTTTATCCTCGATGGAAACAATACAATACGTGCCTTGCTGCCCCTGCTATCACTGGGAAAGGACACCGCAAGATTGAGCCCAAAGCTAAGCACTTTTCCCATTGCAAGAAAGATCAATCTAGTAGGGCAAACCAAACTGATAATTCGAAGAGACTTGCAAAGATAACCAATCACACATAAAAGAATTCAGAGAAGATTCAATTATTTCTCATAGATAAACTTGATCATAAACCCACAATTCATCGGATCTCGACAAACACACCACAAAAAGAGTTACATCGAATAGATCTCCAAGAAGATCAAGCAGAACTTTGTATTGACATTCAAAGAGAGAGAAGAAGCCATCTAGCTAATAACTATGGACCCAAAGGTCTGTGGTAAAATATTCACAACTCATCGAAGAGGCCTTGGAGATGATGTAGAGGCCCTCTGTGGTCGATTCCCCCTCCGACGGAGTGCCGACGAAGGCTCCAAGATGGGATCTCACGGATACAGAAGGTTGCGGCGGTGGAATTAGGTTTTCGTGGTGCTCCTGGATGTTCTCGGGGTACGTGGATATATATAGGAGGAAGAAGTAGGTCGGTGGAGCCACGAGGGGCCCGCGAGGGTGGGGGCGTGCCCACCCCCATAGGGCGTGCCAGGCACCCTCGTGGCCGCCTCATTCGCTGCTTGACATCCACTCCAAGTCTCCTAGTTTGCATTTGTTCCAAAAAGATCGCTCTCGAAGGTTTCATCCCGTTTGGACTCCATTTGATATTCCTTTTCTTTGAATCAATGAAATAGGCAAAAAACAGCAATTCGGGTTGGGCCTCCGGTTAGTAGGTTAGTCCCAAAAATGATATACAAGTGTAGAGTAAAGCCCATAAATATCCAAAACGGGTAATATAATAGCATGGAACAATCAAAAATTATAGATACGTTGGAGACGTATCACAAAGCGCTCAAAATCCTCATCATCCTTTTTCTTGGATGGTTTAGGAGGAAAAGGCATGGGTTTCTGAACCCATGGTTCTCTTTCTTTACCGTGCTTCTTCCTAGCAACAAAGTCTCTCTTATCATAGCATTGATTCTTTGATTGTGGGTTATCAAGATCAATAGCAGGTTCAATCTCTACATCATTATTAATGCTAGGTTGAGCATCAACATGAACATTATCATTAACATTATCACTAGTTCATGTTCATCACCAGATTGTGTTTCCGCATCAGAAATAGAAATATCATTGGGATTCTCAGGTGTGTCAACAACAGGTTCACTAGAAGCATGCAAAGTCCTATCATTTTTCTTCTTCTTAGAGGGACTAGGTGCATCAACATTATTTCTCTGAGAATCTTGCTAAATTCTCTTAGGATGGACCTCAGGATACAATGGTTCCTGAGTCATTTTACCCCCTCTAGTCATAACTCTAACAGAATTATCATTTTTCTTATCATTTAATTCATTGAGCAAATCATTTTGAGCTTTAAGCACTTGTTCTACTTGAGTGGTAACCATAGAAGCATGTTTACTAATGAGTTTAAGTTCACCTTTAACTCTAGACATATAATCACTCATGTGTCCAATCATATAAGCATTACTTTTCAATTGTCTACCAACATAAGCATTGAAATTTTCTTGTTTAGCCAAAAAGTCATCAAACTCATCCAAGCATTGGCTAGCAAACTTAGTAGACGGGATTTCAACTTTATCATATCTATAGAGAGAATTTACCTTCACTACCTGTGTCGGGTTATCAAGACCATGTATTTCTTCAATAGGTGGTATATTAAGGCTATGTATTTCTTCAACAGGAGGTATATTCTTAACATCTTCAGCTTTAATACCCTTTTCTTTCATGGATTTCTTTGCCTCTTGCATATCTTCAGGACTGAGAAATAGAACACCCCTGTTCTTCGGGCTTGGCTTAGGAGTTGGTTCAGGAAGTGTCCAATTTTTTTCATTAGTCAACATATTATTCAATAGCAATTCAGCTTGATCAACAGTTCTTTCCCTAAAAACACAACCAGCACAACTATCCAGGTGGTCTCTGGAAGCATCGGTTAGTCCATTATAAAAGATATCAAGTGTTTCATTTTTCTTGAGAGGATGATCAGGCAAAGCATTAAGTAATTGGAGAAGCCTCCCCCAAGCTTGTGGGAGACTCTCTTCTTCAATTTTCACAAAATTACATATTTCCCTTAAAGCAGCTTGTTTCTTATGAGTAGGGAAATATTTAGCAGAGAAGTAATAAATCATATCCTGGGGACTACGCACACAACCAGGATCAAGAGAATTAAACCAGGTTTTAGCATCACCCTTTAATGAGAACGGAAATAATTTAAGGATATAGTAGTAACGAGTTTTCTCATCATTAGTGAATAGGGTGGCTATATCATTTAACTTAGTAAGATGTGCCACAAAAGTCTCAGATTCATAGCCATAAAAAGGATCAGATTCAACCAAAGTAATTATCTCAGAATCGAAAAAGTAATCATAGTCCTTATCAGTAACACAGATACGTGAAGTAGCAAAAGCAGGGTCATATTTCATTCTAGCATTCAGAGACTTTTCTTTCAGCTTAACTAATAATTTCTTAAGATCAGATCTATCATTGCAAGCAAGAAAATCTCTAGCAGTTTCTTCATCCATAACATAACCCTCACGCAAAACAGGCAATTCGTATCTAGGTGGAGAATCTTCATCATCACTTTCAACAATAATATTAGTTTCAATAATTTCATTCTCTCTAGCCCTAGCAAGTTGTTCATCAAGAAATTCACCTAATAGCACAGTAGTATCAAGCATAGAAGTAGTTTCATCATAAGTATCATGCATAGCAGAAGTGGCATCATCAATAACATGCCACATATCAAAATTAATAGCAGAAGCAGGTTTAGGTATCGCAAGTTTACTCAAAACAGAAGGTGAATCAAGTGCAGAGCTAGATGGCAGTTCCTTACCTCCCCTCGTAGTTGAGGGGAAAATCTTAGTTCTTTCATCTTTCAAGTTCCTCATAGTGATCAGCAGATATAAATCCCAAGTGACTCAAAGGATAGAGCTATGCTCCCCGGCAACGGCACCAGAAAATAGTCTTGATAACCCACAAGTATAAGGGATCACAACAATTTTCGAGGGTAGAGTATTCAACCCAAATTTATTGATTCGACACAAGGGGAGCCAAAGAATATTCTCAAGTATTAGCAGTTGAGTTGTCAATTCAACCACACCTAGATAACTTAATATCTGCAGCAAAGTATTTAATAGCAAAGTAGTATGGAAGTAACAGTAACAGTGGCAAAAGTAACAGTAGTAGTTTTGTAGTAATTGTAACAGTGGCAACGGAAAAGTAACTAAGTAAAGAGCAATATGTGAAAAGCTCATAGGCATTGGATCAATGATGGATAATTATGTCAGGTGCGATTCCTCATGTAATAGTTATAACATTGGGTGACACAGAAGTAGCTCCAATTCATCAATGTAATGTAGGCATATATTCCGAATATAGTCATATGTGCTGATGAAAAAGAACTTGCATGACATATTTTGTCCTACCCTCCCGTGGCAGCGTGGTCCTATTGGAAACTAAGGGATATTAAGGCCTCCTTTTAATAGAGTACTAGACCAAAGCATTAACACTTAGTGAATACATGAATTCCTCAAACTACGGTCATCACCGAGAGTGGTCCTGATTGTTGTCACTTCGGGGTTGTCGGATCATAACACATAACAGGTGACTATAGACTTGCAAGATAGGATCAAGAACTCACATATATTCATGAAAACATAATAGGTCCAGATCTGGAATCATGGCACTCGGGCCCTAGTGACAAGCATTAAGCATAGCAAAGTCATACTAACATCAATCTCAGAACATAATGGATACTAGGGATCAAACCCTAACAAAACTAACTCGATTACATGGTAAACCTCATCCAACCCATCACTGTCCAGCAAGCCTATGCTGGAATTACTCACGCACGGCGGTGAGCATCATGAAATTGGTGATGGAGGATGGTTGATGATGACGACGGCGACGGATTCCCCTCTCCGGAGGCCCGAACGGACTCCAGATCAACCCTCCCGAGAGAGTTTAGGGATTGACGGCGGCTCCGTATCGTAAAACGCAATGAATCCTTCTCTCTTATTTTTTTCTCCCCGAACGTGAATATATTGAGTTGGAGTTGAGGTCGGTGGAGCACCAGGGGGCCCACGAGGTAGGGGGCGTGCCCCCCACCCTCGTGGATAGGGTGTGGGCCCCCTGGCCTTGATTCTTTCGCTAGTATTTTTTATTAATTCTAAAAAGTTGCTCCGTGTATTTTCAGGTCACTCCAAGAACTTTTATTTCTGCACAAAAATAACACCATGGCAGTTCTGCTGAAAACAGCGTCAATCCGGGTTAGTTCCATTCAAATCATGCAAGTTGGAGTCCAAAACAAGGGCAACAGTGTTTGGAAAAGTAGATACGATGGAGACGTATCACTAGTGCAATCTCTCAACAATGATAATCTAATTGGATCACATAATCATCCCTCAACGTGTGATGAAGAATCACTCCAAAGTTCTTATCTAGCGGAGAACATAAGAAGAAACTGTATATAGGGTACGAAACCACCTTAAAGTTATTCTTTCCATTCGATCTATTCAAGAGTTCATACTAAAATAACGCAAAGTTATTCTTTCTGTTCGATCTGCCCAAGAGTTCATACTAAAATAACACCATATGATACGCATCAACCAACTCTAATGTCACCTAGATACTCCAATGTCACCACAAGTATCCATGAGTTAATTATACGACACGCATCAAACAATTTCAGATTCATAATACTCGATCCAACACAAAGAACATCATAGAGTACCCCAAGATTTCTACCGAAGGAAAAAGGGCGAAAACGTGCATCAACCTCTATGCATAGATTACCCCAATGTCACCTCGGGAATCCGCGAGTTGAGTGCCAAATAATATATATATAGTGAATCAATATAATACCCCATTGTCATCACGGGTATTCATATGCAAGACATATATCAAGTGCTCTCAAATATATAAAAGTATTCAATCCGATAAAACGAAATCTCAAAGGGAAAACTCAATTCATAACAACAAGATAGAGAGGGAGAAAAACCATATAATCCAACTATAGTAACAAAGCCCCCGATACATCAAGATCGTGCCATCAAGAACACGAGAGAGATCGATTAAACACATAGCTACTGGTACAAACCCTCAGCCCCGAGGGTGGACTACTCCCTCCTCATCATGGTGGCCATAGGGATGATCAAGATGGCCTCCGGTGATGATCTCCCCCTCCCGCAGGGTGCTGGAACGGGGTCTAGATTGTTTTTTGTGGATACAGAGGCTTGCGGCGGCAGAACTTCCGATCTAGGGTTATTCTCATGGTTTTTGGAATATTTGGCAATTTATAGGGCGAAGAGGTGGTGCGGGAGGCCACCGAGGTGGGCACAATCCACCAGGGTGTGCCTGGGCCCCCAGGCAGGCCCAGGTGGGTTGTGCCCCCCTCGAGGCACCCCTCTGGTACTTCTTTGGCCCATCTGGTGTCTTCTGGTCCAGAAAAAAATCTCCAAAAAGTTTTTTGCTGTGTTTGTACTCCGTTTGGTATTGATTCTCTGTGATGTAAAAAAACAGCAACTGGCACTGGGCAATATATCAATAAATTAGTCCCAAAAATGACATAAAGTTGCTATAAAACGATTGTAAAACATCCAAAAATGATAATATAACAACACGGAACATTCAAAATTTATAGATACGTTAGAGACATATCACCATTGTACCAGGCGTATATGCGACCACCGCTCGAAGATGCCGATCCTCGGTGCTGGCCCTCGCCGTAAGCATCATACCCGTCATATCCCCATTGTCCTCGAGGTGGGTGTCTATATCCATCGCCGCCAAAAATTTCCTAGCCACCGCCATAGTATTCCCGACCATAATCGTCGTCACGGCCGCACCCGGCGGCAGGCGCCTGCCCGACTGCTTGGAAGATCTCACGCCAACTGGGTTGGCGCGGCTGGCGGCCTAGGGTTAGCCCGTCCCGGGGCCTCGCCACCAGTCGCCCTAGCTGGCGGCGCTGCAGCGGACTACGGCCCCGACCTGGGCGGCGCTGTGGTTGACTGCTACCCCGACCTGGGGGGCGGAGGTCCTCCTCTCCCCGCCATGTGAGATGCGCCGCAACGATCTGGCCGGATGCGAGCAGCACGGCCAGCGGCGATTTTCGGAAATCCCGTTTCACCATCCGAGTAACCCTTGATGATACATGCAAAGGCACATGATCCGATCTGGCCCAGTAACAATTTCAAACGAGCCCGCCTGGCCGCCTGAATCCCTCCCGCACCGGCAAGCACCGGCGGCGGCGACGATCGCCCTACCGCTCGGCCCTTCTTTCCCTTCTTTCTCCGCGTGACTAATGTCCATGATTCCGGCAAAAAATCTGACAAAGTCACCGGCCTCCGATTTACCTTTGGAATCGGACCGATCCAAGGTGTACCGTGCCGCGGTGATACCCTGCCAGGGCTGCCGCAGCTCACCGTTTTCTTACGTATTGTCAACTGACCTGCAGGGACTCCCCCATCGGTGGTGGGGCAGCGACACCGCCGTCGGCAACGCAAGCGACGATGTCACAGCGCATCCGTCCGCATCAGGGTCATCCGCGTCCTCATTGTCTTCATCGGCGAGAACTCAAAATCTGCCCCCAAACCTCTGCTCCGGCTTCGCCTCATCCGTCTGGGATGATAGATAGATCGACAACGTCTAGATGTTCTTCCTTGTTTGACGAAACCTGTACAAACTGGACAACCACAACCTCGTAAACATCGATCATGAAACGCATACCTTCGTATAATCGCTCATCATCATTTGAGATGCCGCACGGTGAGGATGTCATCATCTTGATCAATCATCGTCGTCCAGCGCGACGGAGAGTAGGAATGTAGAAATCCCTCGTACCAGTCCCCTCCATTCCGGCCATCGGCAAAGCGGATCTGCCATCGCGCCGGATGAAGAAATCCCTCTTCCCGATCTAGATTTGAAGAGGACGGGCCACTAAGATCTCCATGCGATGCCCACGATGCGGCCCTTGCGACGTGTCCGCCAAGATCCTGCAACAACCTCGTCGACGGCAGCGAAGCCGGTGACGTCGCGGGCGGCGGCTCCAGTGGTGGTTGAGTCACCACCCCCTCTCCCCCGTCGCCCCCGTCGCTCGTACGAGAAATTAACATACCCCTGAGACCTTAAAGGCTATATAGTATATTGATAATGTTGCCTTTCTTTTCCCCTTATGTTGCTTGCATTTCATTTGTCCTTCTTCACAGCACGTAACCACTCTTCCACAATTACAAAAGTTGAATTTGGCATGCCTGTGGGTCCACTAGGTCAGATATGTTATTAGCCAATATAAACCGTAGATTCGGGCCAGCGTAGCTGCAACAATTTACCCCAACGAGTGGTGTTTTGTGCAAAGATAACAAATAGTTGTGGATTTGTGCAATGACTGCCCAGCTGACTGGTGTTTTGCACGAAAAATCTAAAAAGACTTATATTTAGAAACGGAGGGAGTAGAGACATAAAAAACAGATGACGAAATATTGCTACTACATCCTTGCCGCTGTTAAATACTACTAGTATTTATTTGCATCAACTTACCATGCATGACGAACACAATTAGGTCTTAAAATATACACGAGCTAGACATTGAATGATCTATAACGCACGTACCGGTATGGAAACAACATAATGCGTGGAATAAAAATGCAATATTCTCGTGGAATATGCCATGCACCACATTAGTGGAGTATTTCAGTAGACACAAATCTTGCAGTTATGGCAATATCGTCAATCTCCATTATTCTCTTTCCATAATTTCATTATCTATTTTCTGGAAAATAATTTCTTTCTTTCGTATCCAAACAAATATTTTATGGCCTATATAAACTCACTCTTCCTCTATTGCCCATGCACCCTGGGCTCAACACGACCAGGAGACCAAGGACGTACTGCTTGACTATCTTCACCTTCACGGCAAGGTAACCATGCATGCAAGAACCCAAGCTAGACCTCGTTGCAATCTATCATGGCCGAAACGTTTATATTTATCTTTTGATAGGAGTATTTGTCATGTGCATGCCTCTGTAGCTTATCCATGAATAAGCTTTCTAATCTGGCCTCCACTTATTTAGTTAACTTTGACGACCATATATTCTTGGCCTCAATCTAATCTAATTTAGGCGCCACATGGCAATGCCTGGTTAATTCGTCCACTCATCTGATTTCGTTGTCATTCTCTGTCATTGGCATCTAGTATAGATCGATCAGATGGGTTATTTTTAATGGAACAGATGAACCCCACGTTAGGATGTTCATTCTCTTGATCATGTAATAGATTGCATTTTGTTGGTTGAATAAGCCGTTTCTTGCACATACTAGTATTTATCTGCACCACATGTAGTGGTTTTTATTCATATTTATCAATTGGCATTCCTACACATGCATGATAATGTTTTCAACATAAATGAGTATAGATTTTGACTGTTTGTACTTAGCATTCCAACTAGTATTTTGTAAGTCCAATTTTTGACCTAATAGCTAGGGATATTGGTGGTCTACAGGTAGAGAATAGACGAGAGTGAGAGATGGACGTTACTTTTGAGGCTCGGAACGGCTCCTTCACCCTAGAGGTGTGGTACTTTGCGACGGTGAAGCAGATGAAGGAGATGATCTACAAGCGCTACCGCCACTTCCCGGTGAGGGCACAGCGGCTTGTCTTCCAGGGCAAGGAGCTTGAAGACGACCGCAATACCGAGCACTACGGCATCATCCAGGGGTCACGCATCCGTCTCGACCTGCCTGAAAGCTTGACCATGTATCCTTTGTGATTTGTGCGTGCGTTTCGTCTTGTCGGCAAGCAAGGAGGAAGCACCGGATCGATACAGGGGAATAGAATTTAATAATTTCTCTATTTTACGCATGCATGCAAGTATGTAAATCAGAGTCTTGCCGCTATCGAGTCTGTATGCTGTTACACTAGCAGGTTAATTACGTGCATGCACACATGCATCATCGAGTAATTCCTTGCATTTCTTCTTCTGTTTTGACGATGATGATGACGATGCTTGCTCGTATGTCTACCAAAATCTTCTTCCTAAGCTGCGGCCCTCCAATGCGCCCTTCCTCTGCTGTTCCAATGGATCCGACTGCCCTTGCCGCCGTCTATGGGGATCGAAGTTGTGGCTAAATTAAAACAGGGTGTAGGAGGGAGGTTGAAGAGCCAACTATGGAGTGGTGGAGGAGGGGGGTTTGCGATGCGCCGCGGTGTCGGTGACTGCAGTGATGTGTCCTGTGTGCCATGCGTGACCAAAAAACCTAGCCGCCTCCGGTGTTCGTTAAACGGTTTAAACAGTCTGGACACCCGACGGTGCCGCGGACGGACATTGGCTGACTCATCTTCGCTGGGCCTTACCTTACAACCCTAGTTCGTTGGTTGGTTGGTTGGCGTCTGCTGAAGGCGGTGTTGGTCTGGCCAGCAGCCGCGCGGGTCCATGGATACCGACGAGGCAACTGATGAGCCGTACGTGATGCTTTCCCCCTCTCGTTTCCGGTGAGGCAGCTGCAATTGAGCGTCTCTGCTTTTCCCATTTCGGTAGGATTTGCGAGGCAGGGGGTTTCCGGAGGTGCGACCGGAGCAGCAGCAGCGACACCCTGCATCGGCGTCACGCAGCTGTAGCAGGATCACATGCTAACGGGCATGACCGCGGCCTCGCCACGCGCGTGAAGGACGAACTGCCGGACTCACCGGAGCCGCCGCCGCCCGTGGAGCCTCGCGTTGTCCAGAGCAGAGAGGAGCAGTTCGTGTGGCCGTGGAAGGGCGTGCTGGCCAACGTGCCCACCGAACGGAGAGGCGGGCGGCAGATCGGGGAGAGCGGGAACCGGCTCAAGGACAAGGTCGTGCCTTTGTGGAGCCATAGAGGCCACACCGGGAACGCCATCGTCGAGTTTGGGAAGGACTATGCCTCTCTCGGCCACGCCTTCAGCTTCGAGAACCACTTCGAGGCGCAGGGCCACGGCAAACGGGGCTGGTAGGCGGGCACGTCGCGAGGAGCGCCGGAGATGTTTGGGTGGGTTGCGAGGGCCGACGATTGACGGACGCCGGGGCTGATTGGGGAGTACCTGAAGTCTGTTGCAGAGCTTGAGAGCGAGGGGACGCGCAAGACCGACAAGCTGGTGGCCAATTTGGCCGGCCAGATTGAGGTGAAGGCCAAGTACAATGAGAGGACTACATCACTGGACAGCGTGATGGAAGAGAAGGAGCTCATCGTCCAGAGATACAATCATGGTTAGTTCCAAACTCTTGTTGTTCATATGTGCTCTGTTTATATGCATTTCTCTGTTTTGAGCATTGGGACCTTCTAAACTTGCATTGTCACCAGAAATCCACCAGATGCAGCAACTAGCTCGCAGGCATTCTCAGATGATCATTTACGAGAGCTCAAATCCAAGCAGCTTGATGAGCTTCCTGTGCGTAGCGAATCTGACAGAAGGAATCTAGAGAAGGAGAAGGAAAAGGTACTTGCCGAATGTCTCCCATAAAAAAAGAAATGGAAATTGTTTTGTGCCATCTCTTTTTGTTTGTTTTCAGTGTTTCTTTCTAAGAAAAAAATTCCACAAAATTGCTTTGTAGAAAAATATTTCCTGTTTTCAGAACCCAAAAACCACGGTGCAGTTGTAAGGACTGTACCAGAACAATGCTCAGGATGCTACTTGAGTGATAGAACACATATGCACACAAGCGAGAGGCAAAGATTTCATTCAGTTTTAGGGTGGTTATTAACCATTAATCCCCCTTTTCTCACAATTACAGAGTTCCACTAGGCCTTGTAGAAATTATAGGATAACTAATAATTTTGTTATTGTGTTGTATTGATCTGACCCTCATATGGGGTATATATAGAATACACGAGGGGGTAGAGGCTTGGAGCACAAGATAAGCAATACATGGTTTAAACCTATTCGATCTACTCCTTATCTTTGTTAGAGTTGTGTCGAATATTGTGTACAAGGCAGGTTATAGCCGGACTCTGAGTAGTATTGTGTTTAGATAAGATATGGAGTTGACAGTTGTATCCTAGGCCTCTCTTATATAGCGAGGGTAGACACACGATGTAACATATGCCAACATAATAGCATCGGAACGCAGGGGAAGCCGGCGGCATGTGCCGGTGTTCAGGGTGACCGGGTGCGGTATTGTAGCGGTGTCATGGAGAGGAGCGCCCATAGTCAAGCCCCGGAGATGTGGATTGTTGATCGACGGAGTGCCTCGGATTTATTTTAACAAGTGGTATCATGAGCTAGGTTATTTGGAGGCTGTGGATTGTTGATCTAGAGAAGAGCGACTGGGGATCGGCTGCAGATTGGCACGATGTTCGTGCGGCGGTGGATCCCGAGGATGGATCGGTCGAACGTGCGGCGATGCACGAGCGTACAACCGAGGCGCATGCGGGCTTGGCAGCACCAGGCGTTGGAGCAGGGCCGGATCGGATCGGAGGCGCGTGCAGCCGTGGAGCGTTTGGCTGCTCGGGTATACGCGTGTACGCGGACGCGCTGGAGTCCGGCAGTGGAAGCCTGGAAGCGTACAGCTCTGTACATTACGTACTGCATGTGAGATTTGTTTGAGAAAAAAAAGGGACGGAGTCCCAGGAGGAGAGGAGTTATCCTAGTGGCCGAGACGGCGGACGTGCAACATCAAGGCAGAAAAGCATCCATCGTTGGAAGGCAAAGACTTGGGCAAGCAAAGCTAGCATCTGAAGTTGTACAAGGGAGCAACTCCGTGTGAAGACCAGAAGCTATCCTGTTGGATTTGCAACTAGTATACTTGGTGTACTTGGGATCACGGAAAGAGTGCTCGGTATTTTTTTCACAGGTCGGCTGTACAAAGAATCATGGAGCCAATGGGTACCAGGTTTGAGGTGAAGACGTTCAACAGAACTGAAAACTTTGAGTTATGGCAGAAGAAGGTGAAAATTCGGCTGGGTCAGACTTGCCAGTCTGGCGGATCGACGCAGGTCGGTTGGTACAGAAGACGGTGGTGGGATCGGCGAAGACGACGTAGGAGCGTGATGCTGATGGTGACCGACTTCTGGGCGTGGAAACACGTGGTGCACATGCTCGAGGCTTGTGCAGCTTCGACAAGACTATGGCGCGGGATTGATTCAAGTTGGTGTATACACGTAGCTTGAAGTCGATGAGGCGCAGGGGTGGACTGATCATCTACCATCGAGTCATGCTGAAGGTGGAGCTGGATTGAGGGGCTACGATGTAAGGATACAGAGAATCGAAGTCTATTCAGCGGACAGGAAAAGCGAGTGACATGCAGTTCGGACTGGAGCCCAGTGGTCTGATGGAAGTATGAAACTCGTCATCGGTCGGTGATGATCGGTGGTACTCTGCAGTGGGGGTTGTGTGGTGTGGTTTCGCGACCCTTGAGACTCGACCGGGACAGCGGAGGCTCGACGCGGTAATAGCGACGAGGCGTGCGGTATGCACGGGACATGGAGACGGGCCAGGGCTCTGGTGGTCATATATGTGGTGATACAACTGCGAATTTGACTCAGGATGACTACAAGCAACGGTGAAATTTCTTCATATTTTAGACAAGCGGTCAAGAAAAGAGCGGTGATGTTGAGTTCAGGTAATTCTTTGTGTGACACCCAATATGTGAGTTGTTCACTTTCACGCAGGTCACTGGTCAGTGTGTGATGGCATTGGACGGGTACTCTCGAAGTTGGGAGCAGAAGCTAGAGTAACAAGGAACTTAATTTTGCTCGAGTGTTGACCGTGGTCAAGAAAAGAAGGGACTACAAGTTGCAGGTGGAGTCGCATGGAGTCTTTGGAGTAGCAGCGGTACTCACGGGATAGCTCAAGTCCGATGTACATGGAAGTTTGACGCATGAACGAATTCAAGGTGGTGGAGAATATTCGCCAAGGTGGAGTTTGTTAGAGTTGTGTCGAATATTGTGTACAAGGCAGGTTATAGCTGGACTCTGAGTAGTATTGTGTTTAGATAAGATATGGAGTCGTGTCCTAGTAGGACACTGGTATCCTAGGCCTCTCTTATATAGCGAGGGTAGACACACGATGTAACCTATGCCAACATAATAGCACCGGAACGCAGGGGAAGCCGGCGGCATGTGCCAGTGTCCAGGGCGACCGGGTGCGGTATTGTAGCGGTGTCATGGGGAGGAGTGCCCATAGTCAAGCCCCGGGGATGTAGCCATATCGGTGAACCTCGTTAACAAATCTCGGTGTCGTGCCTCGTGTGATTGCTTGGCTCTAGGATGATCGACGGAGTGCCTCGGATTTATTCTAACAATCTCTATCTTTAAATCAAAACTATATTCTAACACTCCCCCTCAGTCGTAGCCGGAGTGAAACGGACGATTGCGACTGGATTTGAAGTATCGTGCTCGCGTCGTCTTCTCCGCTTCACCATCATCACCTGCATCTCTGATGGGTCGACACCTAGGGCGGTGATTGCATCCTCTATTCCCTCCCGCAGTCACAGTGGGAGAGGCGTGGACGCTAGTGACGACTCGGACGCTGTTGACTGGAGTTGTTGCCGATGAGTTGGTGTAGACGTAGCCCTGTATGTCGATGTCGAGGTAGCCGATCATGATGTAGCCGTGGTCGAGGTTGTCGTGGTCGATGATGTAGTCGTCGTGGATGATGAAGCTGCACAAAGCCGGAGGCGCAAAAAAAATGCGCTATGTTGGACGGAGCTGCAGTTGTGGACAATGCACCTTGAGGATGTCAGAGGGTGCTGTCAGCGATGAGTCCACTGGTTTTGCCAGGACAGGAGGAAACCCATCGAGCACACATCGGTTTTGCCAGAACCGTGTGGCCGTGTAGGGTCATCACCGTAGTGACGCCGTGTCGATGCCGTCTTGGATGACGCGGTCGATGCCGTCGTCGTGACGCGGTCATTGCCGCCATCGTGGTCGTGTCTTGCAGAAAATTCTGTCAGAGGACACTAGGTGTCCATCTTATGGACAAGGTGTCAGCGATTTGTTGACGAAGATGTTGATGAGGACCACGTTGATGAAGACCTTGGCGATGAAGTGTTGGCGATGACGTTGCAGCGGTGTGTCGATGATGATGCGTCGCGTTGGAGGCGTCCCTCGTGGTGACGAAGTGTTGATGTCAATGCCGTGCTGAAGAAGTATGTGGTTTATAGCCCGGCATAGTCGTACAACCTGATGTTGTTTGGCTCGGGGAGGTGTCGGTGTAGTTGCAAATCGATGGCTTGATGCAGGTCCGCTGCATCGGCTCGGCGAATACGGTCCGCCGTGTGCGTGGTGCGAAATCTTGCTCGGTGCAGTTTGCCAGCTCGGTGAAGATCGCTGTTGGCGTAGACCGAAACAGTCGAAGTCGATGTAGCTACGATCGGTGTACGCCCGGATCGAAGCAGCCACATGTGTTGCCGTAGTCCAGCGCCCCCGTGTACGTCCATGGGATGTCGAAGCCCACTACCCACGGAGCACAGCGGCGCGTGGCCGGCGTTGCCGGTCGACGCTGCAGAAGGACCGTGGCTGCGGTCCACGGCTCATGCCATGCACGTACGCATGTTCATCATGGCGAGTGTTGCCACGCACGTATGCATGTTCACACGGCCATGTTCTTGCTGCTCGATGCGTGCATGGGCTATGGAGTCGATGAAGTTGCAGGTGCTTGGCGATGAAGTTATGCTTGGTGCTCGCGGGAAGAACTTGCTGATGATGCGTGGTTGCTCGGGATTCCAATGCAGATCGCGAGAGTATCCGCTTGATGCAGGCCTCCCTGGCCTGAAGTCGATGCCGTGCTGAGCCATTGGAGAAGCCGGTTCGATTAGATCGAACTCACCACCACCAGATCGGATAGCTGCCGCCGTGCGTGCGCATGGGTGCTGCTGCGGACCGGGCAAGTAGCCGGTCTTGCCGCAGTCCGGATGTGCGCGTGGCGTCTGCTGATGGACGCCGGCTCGAAGCAACTTGCAGAGGAAGATCCGTGCATCCATCTATGAAGATTTCTCGCCGGATAAGAGGGTCGTAGAATTTATCTGATGGCTAATGAAAAACTAATCTAATTTGTGAAACCAATCTGATCTTTGATTGATTGGGTGCCGCGCCCCGGGGAGAGGAGATTGATCTCCCCTGGGGTGGCGTGCTATGAAAGTGGTGGAAGGTCCTAGGATCGGCGTCGTTGGACAAACCGCTTTATTACCATGTAGAAATTATAGGATAGCTAATAATTCTGTTGTTGTGTTGTATTGATTTGACCCTCATATGGGGTATATATAGAATACACGAGGGGGTAGAGACTTGGAGCACAAGATAAGCAATGCATGGTTTAAACCTATTCGATCTACTCCTTATCTCTATCTTTAAACCCAAACTATATTCTAACAGGCCAAAACACAAAAAACACTATCCTAGTGTTGTGTTCTTTCTGTTACTACTTCTTGTTGCTGTTTCTGTTGCAAACAAGGCACACTTGCATTAACATGGGATTGGTCCAGAGAGAGACCTGAGGGAAAACAAAATGATGAGGTGATCTTATCCCCATGTCCATCTGACACAAACACATGCCATTGAATAAATTTCTGTTTATATTTTTTTGTCATATCGACATTTAGATCTAGAACATTTTGACAATTTGAGCAAAATGTGTGGAACTTGTTTTTTAATCTCTAGAGAGGGCATGGTGGTAGGTTTGTACAACATGTAGATGCTGATAGGTACCCCCCCCCAATCAATGTTTCTGCATAACACTCATGTCAGGCTCTTGTGGTGAATACAGAACATGATCAAAGCAAAATATCTCAAGATGGCAACATTGGAGCAACAGAAGGCCGACGAAAATGTCCTGAAGCTTGTGGAAAAACACAAGGTATGTGCCTTGATATATTATGTCACTTGACTTCTTTACATGCTAATTCATATGCCTGTCTTGCTTCGCTGGAAATGGCAAACTGCAGATGGAGAAATAAGCTGTTGTAGACGAGCTCATCAAGTTAGAGCAGAAACTGGATGCCAGACAGAAGCTTGAGTTGAAAATAAAACAGCTGCAGGGAAAATTGAATGTCATGAAGTATATGCCAGGTGAGGAAGACTTTGAATCAAAGATGAAAATTGATGAACTTAGCGAGGAGCTGCAGGAGAAGTATGATGAAATAAATGAGATGGAATCACTCCATGGAGCTCTGCTTATGAAGGAAAGGATGAGCAATGATGAGTTGCAAGAAGCTCGGAAGAAGCTAATAGATGTAAGCCACCTCATTTATTGTGCACTTGCACTTGTCTAGTATTTTGTTTGAATTTACATCTTTGAGTTATCTGTCGCATATGCTGCAGGGCTTGTTGGATGTCACAACTGGCCGAGCAAATGTAGGCATTAAAAGAATGGGTGATCTGATCTGAAATCATTTGCGATTGCCTGCAAACGTAAAATGACAAAAGAAGATGCAGAAGTTACTGCTACTATTCTTTGTTCAAAGTGGGAGGATGAGATTAGAAATCCAGAATGGCACCCGTTTAAAGTTGTCGTGGATGGCGGCAAAGCGAAGGTAATAATCTCTTCAATCTTGCCTTTATTCACTTGTTGTTCTCTAATACTCCTAGCTTGTAATCTTGAGTTGTCAATTTCACAACGAATTTCATGTTCTGCAAACAGTAACGTGCTATATCCATGCTTAAGTAAATTGTGGTGAAAGCTGATAACCCACCAAGTTTAATTTACTCCCCTAAAAAGTCATACATTGATCTAAAGGGACATAAGTAGCAGAAATTCCCACATTAGTAAGAGAAATAGGAAATACCTAATCTGTTGATGAAAGTATCATCGACGGTAGAATACTGCCACAATACAAACATGTGGACTTACCTAGTTAATGGTTCCGAATAGTGTTATAGTCCTTGAATCTTGTTGTATTTGAGCCTGTCCCAAAAACATTAGTTGCATTACAACTGCCAGCCACCAACTGTAACCAGCCAAGGGGCTATATTCTTGTGTTCGTTATCTAATCTTGTTTTTCTTGTGTTCGTAAGCTACCACATGATGGTCTTCACAACTAATCAGTTAGCCAGTCAAATTAGGCTGTGCCATAAATAATTTGTTTTTGTGCAGTACTTAATATTCGATGGATGCTTGATGAAGAAATCTGATAATGTGGTTATATGTGTCTACAGTAACAGGTTAGCTAAGTTTCAATTACTTAAGAAGGTACCTTGCGCAGAGTTCAGTCATATGCATAGTATCGTACTGAAAAATAGTGATTTGTATTTATTCAAGACTTTTTTCGTCCTTTTGTCACTTTTATCTAAAGTTGACCCTTAGTTCTATACCAGTTAAGTTATATGTAATTCGTCAGCTCTCGGAGCAGAGTGGAATTGTGTGTTGGGCAATGGAACTTTTTATTAAAAAGCTTGCCACTCAGTACCCACATTGATGCATGATAATAACTTCCTCCTCCTAGAATTTTATGATATTCTTTAGTCAATTAGATTAGAAAAATTAAATGGTATTCTCTGCTCTGTCTCAGCCGAGGCAAAAGTTGTTTCATCTTGTCTTTTAAAAGGAGCGTTCATTTTCAGTTCCTTGCTTGTTTAAGTTGGGCACATCTTATGTCCTGGCTGTTGAAATGCATCCATGCTTGGAGCTCAAAGCTCTGCTGCCATCTTCAAACGCAATGTGTTTTTCTGAACTTTCTGTAGCAACTAGTGCCCCAGGCATGGAAAGGTTCATGTGTATGTATATTTGGCATGTCTTACATTAATACTAGCATGCATAAACAGTTTTTGTTCACCATGTTTTGATGTACTTTGGTTCAGGTAACATCTGGACAGTATGTGATTCCCTGAACTTTCTGTAGCATAGTACTAGTGCCACAGGCATGAAATGGTTGGTCCCTGTGTATGTGTATTTTGGAGTTTTTCTCCGTGATGCATTATGATACAATGAACGTGTTTTACATTAATATTTGGTTCATATCCGAAATGGACCAATGTCGATTATCTAATGGTGCGTGCTGTGAGAGAATAGATCGAAGCGTCTCAACTCCTATACACAGGAGCCCGCACGTATATATTGATATGGCGAGGCCTTGATCTCGCGTGAGGCATACATGTGGTTGAGAGATACATGGAGAGATAAGGGAAGATTACACCAAGAGATAAAGATAAAAAGATCTTCCTAACTGCTCCAATATCTTGAGGTACAAGGCTACGGTGAGACTTGTAACGTGACAATGTTAACACGCCCCCATAATCACAACTGAATTAAGTTGAGATTACACCGAAACACTTCAAAGCTTCTAGTAGGCAATGCCTTGGTAAACCCATCTGCAAGCTGATCTTTGCAGGAAATAAATCTGATCTCAAGCTCTTTGTTTGCAACTCTTTCTCTGACAAAATGAAAATCTATTTCAATGTGTTTGGTTCTAGCATGAAACACTGGGTTAGCAGACAAATAAGTTGCTCCAAGATTATCACACCAAAGAAGAGGAGTTTGAGTGTGCATCACTCCAAGTTCTTTTAATATGGCCTGGACCTAAATAACTTTGGCTGTGGCATTGGCCAATGCCTTATATTCTGCTTCAGTGCTAGATCTGGAAATAGTGGGTTGCTTCTTTGCACACCATGAAATCAGATTAGGTCCATGAAAAATAGCAAAGCCCCCCGTGGACCGTCTGTCCTCTAAGCAACCAGCCCAGTCCGCATCAGAGAAAGCACTAACACGAGCAGAAGGTGATCTGTTGATTGCGAGACCAAAACGCATTGTATTCTTGACATACCTCAAAATACGTTTTGCTGCAGTCCAGTGAGCCGTGGTAGGAGCATGCAAGAACTGACATACTTTGTTAACTGCAAAAGAAATGTCAGGTCTGGTCAGAGTCAAATACTGAAGAGCTCCAACAATGCTCCTGTAACTTGTATTGTCCTCCTGATTTAGAGATTCTCCTTCTGTCAAAGAGAGTGGTTCCAAACTAGACATAGGAGTTGGGCAAGACTTGCAATCTTGCATACCAATTCTGCACAACAGATCTGTCACATACTTTCCTTGAGATAAATGAATGCCAGACTCAGTTTTCATGACTTCAGTACCTAAGAAATAGTGCAAATCACCCAAATCTTTAAGAGCAAAATCTGTCCTAAGATCATTTAACAATGCTGTAATTGCTGAGCTGGATGAACTTGTGACAATAATGTCATCAACATATATGAGGACAAAGATGGTGGTGTTGAACTTGTTGAAAATGAACAAAGAAGTGTCAGACTTTGAGGGAACAAAGCCAAGTGCTTGCAGTTTCATATTTAACCGAGAATACCAAGCTCTGGGGGCCTGTTTCAGTCCATATAGAGCTTTTTCAAGCTTACAAACATGAAGGGGTGCATCTTTATTTTCAAACCCAGGAGGTTGTTTCATGTACACCTCTTCCAGAACACCATGAAGGAACGCGTTCTGAATGTCTAGCTGTCGAAGGCTCCATCCCTTAGAAACAGCAAGAGACAACACAAGACGAATAGTTGCAGCCTTGACAACAGGGCTGAAAGTATCCTCATAGTCAATGCCATAGCGTTGTTTAAATCCTTTGGCAACCAAACGTGCTTTGTATCGATCAATAGTACAATCTGATTTTCGTTTGACCCTATAGACCCATTTGCAATCAATTAAATTTGTACCTGCACGACGAGGAACAAGATGCCATGTTTTGTTACGGTGCAGCGCAAAAATTTCTTCTTCCATGGCATGTTTCCAGCGTGCATCCGCAAGTGCATCAGCCAGGGTCTTGGGTTCAATGGCTTCTCCTGTCAAACAAGTGAGACCGTACTTGGAAATATTTTTGTAGTTTATATGGTTTGTGACTCCCCTTTGTAGGCGTGTACGTGGAGGTGAAGGAGCAGCCGCAGAAGATCCGATCTCCCGACCAGGTGCTGCAGGAGAATCCACAGCCGCCGCAGATCCTGAGCCTGGGGACGCGTCAACAGGCGCCTCAGATGGCGATGGCGAACCGGCCTCCTCCGTGGGCTCCAAGCCCGAGGAGACATCATGGGCAGCGTCGGCCGGGGAGGCAGCGCCAGTGCGGGGCCCCGCGCAATCGGCCGAGGCAGGGCGATGATTGGTGGTGTCCGCGCTGGTGGAGGGCGCGGGGTTCTGTGGGCGACAGGCAGCCCCACCCGTCAGCGAGGAGGGGCAGGGGACAGGTGCAGATCCCGTGACGTGGCGCGCTGCAGGGGCGGGCGCGTCTGACGAGCGGATCTGGGTGGATCCCGAAGCCCCTGGCGGATCTGGTGATGATGATCCCGAGGTGGATGCGGTGGGGAAGCGCGTGCACATGAAATCTTGCACTGTAGCAGTATTTTCCATCCTGTTTTCTGCAGCTGATATTTCTGAAATAGTACACTTAGGCAAACCATTAGGAGAGTTAGGCAATAATGAACCAAAACAATTATTTTCTTCCCCACTATCAACACCAGAGAGATGTGAAGGCAACAAGAGGATTTCCTTTCGGAGGAGTGCACCGGCATTGGGGTGGAGTTTGGCGAAAGGGAATTGTGTTTCATCAAAAACAACGTCACGAGAGATGTAGACGCGTCCAGTGGGAATGTCTAGACATTTAACTCCTTTGTGTTGTGCACTATAGCCAAGGAAAACGCATTGCTTAGAACGAAACATAAGTTTTCGATTGTTGTAGGGACGAAGATTAGGCCAACATGCACAGCCAAAAACACGAAGTGGAGTATAGTTTGGTTTAGTATGCAGAAGCCGTTCTGTGGGAGTGTCATGTTTGATGACACGACTTGGCAAGATGTTTATAAGATGCACAGCAGTAAGAAAGGCTTCGTCCCAAAATTTCAGTGGCATAGAAGCGGCAGCAAGCAACGCAAGGCCTACCTCAACTATGTGTCTATGTTTGCGCTCGGCAGAGCCGTTTTGCTGGTGTGCGTGTGGGCAAGAAACATGATGAGATATTCCCAATTTCTGAAAGAAAGAATTTAGCTTTTTGTATTCACCCCCCCCCCCCCAGTGGGATTGAACAGCAAGGATTTTACTATCAAACTGTCTTTCAACAAGAGCTTGACAGTTAAGAAAAACTTGAAAGACATCAGATCGCTTTTTGAGGAGATATATCCATGTATACTTGCTGAAATCATCAATAAAACTGACATAATAAGCATGTCTACCAACAGAAAGAGTAGCAGGCCTCCATACATCAGAAAAAATAAGTTGTAGTGGTTTGGTAGAAATACTAGTTGATATAGGGTATGGCAACTGATGACTTTTTGCTTTTTGGCAAGAATCACACACTGTTTCAGGATTGTGCTCTCCAACAAATGAGAGTTTATTTTTGCTAAGAACTTGCTTAACAATAGAAAAGGAGGGATGGCCTAAATGAGCATGCCATCGCTCAAGTGAGAGTCTAATGGCACTACACACTTGTTTATTGAATCTGCTAACTTGGGGAATCAACGGGTAAAGTCCATCCACACATCTACCTCGGTAGAGAACCTGCCTCGTGACCTGGTCCTTGATCAAGAAGAAGAACGGGTGAAATTCTAGAAAGACATGATTATCAAGAGCAATGCGATGAACTGAAAGGAGATTTTTGGATGAACTAGGACAATGATGAATATTATTTAGATGAATATCTCTATGTGGGGAATAAATAATTGAATGGCCAATATTGCTTATCTCCATACCTGTACCATCTGCATTGTGGACTTGATCATGTCCATGATATCTTTCATGCATGGTGAGTTTTTCCAACTCATGGGTGATGTGGTCGGTTGCACCAGAGTCCACATACCAGTTAGTATCTACACCATATGACTTGTTCGCTGCTGCAGCGACCTTCTTCTTCTTATCATCTGCATAGCGCCACTTGCATTCTTTTGCAATATGATTAGTTTTCTTGCAGATCTGACACTTGCCTTCATATTCATCATACCCTCTGAAATTGTTGCTGTAGTTGTTTTGGCCTCCCCTGTTGTTGTTGTAGAAGGGGCGATCGGCGTTGTGGTTGTTCCCTCCGCTGCCGCCGGAGTTGGAGTAGTGACCGCCGCCGGAGTTGGAGTAGTGGCCGCCATGGCTACCACCATGGTTGCTGCCACCATCACCATAGTGGCCGCCGCTGCCACCACCATGAGGGTTGTAGTAGTGGCCGCTGCCACCACTGCCGTAGTGGCCACCACCACCGCTGCCGTCATGTCCGCCGTGACGAGGACCGCTGCCTCCACCACGGTAGCCTTTGGAGGAGCCACCCCGACCGCGAGAAGCGGCGTTGGCCGAAGACTTGAAGGCTTGGCCGCTTGTGCCCTGGAACATCTCGACTCGCTGGTCAAAGGTGGAGACCATGCCGAAGAGCTCGTCGACCGTGGTCGGCTCAGGACGCACGTCCAAGGCGCTGATGATGGGTTGGTACTCCATGTCAAGCCCGGAGATGATGTGGGAGAGGAGCTCGTCTTCGTCGATGGGTTTCCCTGCTGCTGCGATCTCATCGGCAAGGCCCCGCATATAGCCGAAATATGCAGCAGCCGACTGGGTTCCCTTCTGGGCGGTGGTGAGAGCGATGCGGATGTGGTTGGAGCGGGAGCGGGATTGGGCAGAGAACATGTTGGCGAGGGCGGACCAGATGGCATGGGAGGTTTCAAGAGATGCAACTTGAACTAGGACTTCTTTGGAGAGATTGCAAAGAAGATACGCAACGATTTGCTGATCTTGGATGAGCCAGGGTGCATAAGCAGGGTTCACCGCCACCTGATCTTTGCCCTCGGCATTCTTACTGGTAATGGTTTTGGGTGGTGGTTCTAGGGTTTTGTTGACGTACCCGAAGAGGCCGGCCCCCATGATTTGGGAGCGAGCTTGAGCACGCCAGAGGACATAGTTGGATCGTGTGAGGGGTTCGGAGACATTGTTGTTGAGGCCAGAGGAGACTACCGCGGTGGATGTCGACATGGTCGAGTTGGAAGGTTGAAGGAGGGGATGCGAGGGATGGCTAGACGAAGGGGAAGAGGGTAGCTCTGTATACCATGTGAGAGAATAGATCGAAGCGTCTCAACTCCTATACACAGGAGCCCGCACGTATATATTGATATGGCGAGGCCTTGATCTCGCGTGAGGCATACATGTGGTTGAGAGATACATGGAGAGATAAGGGAAGATTACACCAAGAGATAAAGATAAAAAGATCTTCCTAACTACTCCAATATCTTGAGGTACAAGGCTACGGTGAGACTTGTAACGTGACAATGTTAACACATGCATTGTTTGTCAGAAAATCTTCCGTGAGGACGACGAGAAGCTGCGGGAGCTGAAGGAGAAGCACGGCGAGGAGGTGCACGCCCCGGTGATGAAGGCGCTGCTGGAGGTGAACGAGTACAACCCGAGTGGGCGCTACTTAGTGCCGGAGTTGTGGAACTTCAAGGAGAACCCGAAGGCGACGCTCAAGGAGGTGGTGGAGTTCGTCCTCAACCAGTGGTGCGCGCTCAAGAAGAGGAAGCGCTGAGCTGAGCAGGCTGCTGCAACTGAAGCATAGTAGTGAAATACTGAACCTGATTGTGACTGAAGCAGAGTAGTGAACTGAACCTTGACCTGTTGCACTGTCCTATGTCTGTTTTTCTCATGAACGGTTGGTTAGTTATCAGAGTTTGGTGCCGGGATTATTCAGCGTTGACGTGAATGCTGCTAATTTGAGACTGTGAGCTGCCACTTTAGGGCAATGTTTGTGTCAGACTGCTAATTTGGATGGGTGATGATTTTTTTTGAGATTGTGATGACTTGTTTGCATGCATGGTGTGATTACCTGGTGCTTGTCATGCCTAACAAAACCCTAAATTTTTCATGGATGGATGCCTAACAATGGTCATGGCCCTTTCTGGATCGGAGCAGATTCGATAGCTAGTGTTCGTCGCAAATCTGAGAAAAGGGGGGAAAATGCAGCACACATGAACCGCACACATGAACCGCTCGGGTCGCAGCTCGACGTCGTGCATCATCCTGCTCTTGCTTCATGTGAGGGTCCGACGAGATCCGCACTCCCATCCAAGGCGCTTCATCGTGGGTCTTGGGCGTCTGTCGTCTCTGGTACCGTTGGCTCACCAACCTCGTCGGAGCTGATGTTGCAGTCCGCTTTGGCTGATCAGACTGCGTTGCTGCAAGGTTGTCTGGCGCGTGTTGGGAGCTTTTTAGAGCGAGCGGAGGCTGCTTTGAGTAGACTCTCCCTTGCGCCGACTATGTTGCAGACCTCTCTGACGCCGCACTCTCCTTGTGCGGCCGGTGTTTGCTCTGCGGAGGATAGGGAGGGTGGAGTTATATGGCTCCTTCTCCCCTCGTGTTGGAGACAATTCATCCTCGATGCCTACCTCCGATCCTATGTTGTCTTCCACTAAGGGCGAGTCCATTGTCGTGCTTGTGGCTCCGGTACTGCAGGTCATGCCCGAGCTTAGGGAGCTATGTCTGAGTTTGTCAGTGGATCATATGAAGGTGGACACGTCAACGACCTCGAGCGAGGGTCAAGATTCACCTTTGTCAAGTGAGCAGCTGGAGGTTCCTATGGTTGATGATGCGAGAGGGAAGGCGTCCGCGATGTCATGATGGATTGTGCTCGGTTTCTCGTGTTGTCGACGTGGCCTTGGTATTTTGAGTCATCATTGCCGTTTTCTCACCCCGGGTTCCGTTGCATTGTAGAAGTGTTGAGGGTTGTGCTTGTTGGGTGTTGGGAGCACTTGGCGGACCATCTATGTGGCCGTGGTGCTTCGTGTTGAGTGAGTTTGTTTGTATCGGTTTTCGCCCGATTTTCCGTAAATTAATTGGGCAATTCTCTTCTTCTTAATTAATCGATGAGGCAATTCTTTTGCCTCCGTTTCAAAAAAAAAAAAAAACATATTCGCCATAAGAGGACTTGCGTGTGTTTTGATCTGGCTCACCCAAGATGGATGCTCATTACAGGTAAGCTGCTGGTGAAATGGAACAGTAATAACTGTAATAACTGTGAAATGGAATAGTAATAGGCACGCATGGCTACTCCATCCAAGACTTCGCAATGTTCTTGGCCTTCCAACCACCATGGAGACGTGTAGCTAATTAGACAGGATGACTAAAATTGTATGATTCACAGTGCTCGGTACGCACAACCTCCGTAGTTTATTTACTACTCTACTAGGAGGGGGCTAAAGTTACCACTCTGGGTACACCTTGTTAAACTAGTCCATGCACGCACGCGCGTACAAAAGCCTTGGAAGGGCCTTTACTTTCCACTCTGAATGGGGGTTGAATTTACTAAAAATCATATACCGAATTTACATGGACGTCGTCAGAGTCAGACCGTTGTTTCTAACTCTCATGAATTACTAACTCACGCCTCCGATGCAAGTAGTTGAATTATTCCTAGCACGTGCGCGCGTACTACGTACAGAATGTCGATTTTTATTCCATCCCGTTGGTCCATGGTGTCCCATCCCTTTCCGGATGAGTGGAGCAGAGTAATAATATGGAGAGGAAGATATATTGACCACAAACCCCAGATTCAATCGGACACGTACACCACTCATTTTCGTGCCGTTAATTCATGTTTATTTGACGCACGAGGGCAAATGTTCCATAACGAAGAAACACCGTTTCATCTGCCTAGAAACAACCGGATTATTCATGTGCAAATTTTTCTTTGGTACGCCTTTACTTTATTTTATTTGATTTTGTAATTGAGTGGTTTCTCAAAAAAAATAAAAAATCAAGGGCAAGCATCATTTTTGTCTAACAATACGTGCATATTGAGATTGCAACCTGCCATCAAGACATCTTCAGTATTACTCCATTCTACCCCGAAAGGGACACACCATCGACCAACGGAACGGAAACAAAAGCGACCTTTCCTATGTACTTCTGGAAGCTTGATATCTATTCAGAGGGCCAAACAATCCATTGACTTCGACAGCTAGGATGGCATAATTCATGGACATCAACTAAACCAGCGTTGCAAACCCTGTTCATTCGTGGACTCTCAGGAGTTGTATGCACTTGGTTTTCTGTCCATGGAGCAAGAGTATTTTGAACGCGTGAAAGGTTCATCTGTTCCGCTCCTTTCACAATTGATTTTCCGAAGTATGTTTTATGTGATGTGGAACGCAAGGAAGGAGCAGAATAGACGAGACTTCAATGGGAGCGCAATTACTGTTGTCCTCGACGCAGTTTATCTTGTAAAGGAAGCTAAGACGTTAACCAAAGATGGTTAGCTCTCACACCGGACATGAACTTCATGTTTTTCTCTTATCTTCTTTTCCTGTCTCCATCTAAATATTCTTGTACTCTTTTTTGCCATGTCCCTGTGTCGAAATGGCCAGAGCACCCGCCATTCGCTCAAATTTGGTATGATTTGGTAAATCCAAATACTTTGGACTTCAGTATTTAGGAGTTTAAATAGACTTTCAGCAAAGTTCATTATTCTTTTTATACAAGAAGGTGCATACATTCCTCTTCGCTCTAACTAAAAGATAAACATTACAACTGCAACGAGCAAGGGCATCTGCCCACGCAAATGGTTTCATTAAATTTGGCATGAATAAATTAAAACAAAACACAAGTATTTTAAAAAAGTAATCGCAAGTATTTAAACTTTCCTATGGACGTTTGAGGTGGCTTTGGAGTGCTCCGTTGTAGATGCTCTATCTCTGGTGAGTAGAGTCTCACGCTTCCGATGTGCAAGTCCTTGAGTTAGTCCTTGCACGTGCATGCGTTAGAGTTATGTCGAATATTATTGTACAAGGTAGGTTACAGTTGGACTTGGTTTTGGACTATGTGTAGACAAGATAGGAGTTGTGTCCTAATAGAACACTTGTATCCTATGCATCTCATATATATCGGGGTTAGACACACGATGTAGCCTATGTCAACATAATAGCACAGGAACGCGGGGGAGCCGACGGTGTATGCCGGCACCCGGGCGGCCGGAGGTGGGGTATTGTAGCGGTGTCATGCCTCGGGGATGTAGCCATGTCGGTGAACCTCGTTAACAATTCTTGGTGTCGTGCCTCGTGTGGTTGCTTGGTACTCGGTAGATCGATGGTAGCCTCAGATTAATTCTAACAAGTGGTATTAGAGCCCAGATGCCCGGAAAAAATCTCGATGGACTCACGGGTGGTCGGTCATGGTTGGTGGGCTGGAAATGCTAGTGTTAGCGGGCCCATGGATGACCGATGTATGAGGGAGAGATTGTTGGGTTTAGTTCCACATAGGTTGTGGGAGAAGATATAACACAATTTGTAAGGACGGGTGTCCCCTCCTAACAGGCTAGTCTTTTGGGGAAGAGGGCCCAAGTCCTAGTATAAGTCGGTGTTCCTCTCCGGTCGGGTCTAGTTGACACATGTGAGTCGGAAATGCTGGTGTTAGCTGACCCAAAATTGCATAACGATTGGTATCAAAGCAAGGTTGCAAGGTCCAGGAGACGAGGGAATTAATCTAGAGAAGGAAGAGTAGATGTTGTGATCGATGGTGTTTGCGTGGTAAGCTGTCGAGGCGGCGTGTGCAGACGAGCGATCGATCGGGATACATCCGAACTCGGGAAGCAATCAGAAGCAGCGGCAGTGTACAGCAGGGCATCGGCTAGATCGGATCGGTAGTGCGTGCGACACAGCGGCGGCTGGCGCATGGCGTTCAGCAGTGAGATGCACCGTGCAGCGGCGGCGTATCGAATCCATCTGGAAAGCGGCAACAGTCAGCAAGCCGAAGCCAGGTGAAGGACACGTCAAGGCCCAGGTGGGCAGCTGATAGCAGCGTGGGCCAAAGGATTTGTGGCCCAAGTAAGCTGGCGGGCCGGTGTACGTGGGGCTGGCCGAGCTGGCAGGGACGCTGCTCGGGACTAGGGGCCAGTTCTTTTGGGCAATTCTCCCAGAATTGACCCCCTCCCCAGCTTCTTTCAGAATTGCCACTTAATATTTTTTTACAATTCTTAATTAATTAGACCTTAACTAGCTAGGAATTGTAAAAAAAGATGAAGTGACAATTCTAGGAGAAGCTAGGAAGGGGATCAATTCTAGAAGAATTGCCCAAAAAAACTAGCCCTAGGCTGTGCACTGCGGACGCATGCGACGTTGAGGTAGCCTGGAGGCACCATCAGGAGGCACATGATTTGTTAAGGAAAAAAAGGCGTCAGGTATCTGTGCGTGTAGATTTCCATCGGAAGCAAGAAGCAAGGACGAAGAAACTTTGGGGCTGCACGTGAGCAAGGATGATGTTTTGATCTTGGGTGCACGGACTACTAGATGAATTCTTCAATTAGCTCTATTTTCTTGGAACACGTACATGTAATGTAGGGGATAGCAGAAGTGCATGTTGCAAATATAAAGGCGCAGTCACTAGTCCGTGAAAGATTGACAGGATGCAAGTCAATGAAGATGGACGTGTGCGGCGATGGCGGCGTGCGTCCAAGGCTCGGGTGGAGTTTGAAGCATGTCGTGTCATGTTCATGCATACACAGGGCGTCAGGCAATGTACGGAGATGTGTGAAGCGGACACGATGTAGGGTGGAGCATGGTTGCAGTCGGATAATTTCGGCTGGGTCGGATTGGATTGTCTGATGGACTGACATGGATGTTGGTCAAAGCAGAAGATGACCGTGATTTCAGCGACGAGGACATAGGAGTGTGATGCTGATGGTGGCTGACTTCTGTCTGATGGTTGAGTTTGTGTCGAATATTATTGTACAAGGTAGGTTACAGTTGAACTTGGTTTTGGACTATGTGTACATAGGATAGAAGTTGTGTCCTATAGCAGGCCGACCCTAGGCCATGGCGACGAGTGTGACGGCCTAGGGCCCAGCCCGAGCAGGGGCCCATCCCTGTGCATATACAATTATATATTTTTCTTAAAAAAAGTCCTAGTTCGCGAAGAAGAAGGCCCAGCCCATTAAGTCGCCCACAAACGCAATCCTAGAATCCCCTCGCTCGTTAGCGTAAAAATGACGATCTTTCGCTGAAGAGAACCACGAATAGGCCGGCCCATTTCATTGCGAGAGTGAGAGCTTGAACTCGCGACCTCCTGCTAGAGGCTAGCTCTTCGAAACCACAAGGCCACACGAGTTGTAGTGCTAGACTGGCAGAGCCTGAGTTTAAGAACTAATTTATATCGCTGATGAGTTAAAGTACTATCGACATAGCAGACACGTTACTTTTTTCAAATATTCAACATTTCATCGGAAAAAAATGATTTTTTAATAATGTATGCAAATCTTGAACACATTTAGAAATTCAATTAAACTTTAAAAATGTGAAAATTATTGAAAACATGACAATTTTTTTTGTGATTTCAAATGATGAAAAAAAATTAAATACACATTGAACATTTTGTGATATACGCTGAATTTTTTTTAAATATGCACTGAACATTTTGTGATATACGCTGAACAAATTTTAAATACACACTGAACATATTGTAATATACGCTGAACAAATATTTAAATACACATGAAACATTTTAGTAATATATGCTGAGCAATATTAAAGTAGACATTGGATCTTTTTGTGAATATATGTTGAACAATTTTAAAATACACAATGAACATTTCTGAAAAATAAGCTGAGCCTGTGCGAACATTTTCTTAAATATACTAAGAACATTGTTTTTTGCACAGGTAATGAACTGTGTATAAAACACGAAAAAAGAAACAAAAAGAAAAAATGAAAAGAAATAAAAAGAAATAGAAACAGAAAAAAGAAATGAAAGAGACAGGGAAGAGAAGAAAAGGCAGAGCGATCGTGGGCCAGCCCAAAACTGGAGCAAGGGTGCCAAACTTCAGCGAAACTACCTCCTTTTGACGCCTGCGGGCGTCAAATAGGATCTGCCCTCCGCCTCCTCGTTCGTCTCCCGGCCGCCATCTGTTTCTTCACCAATTGATCAAAGTTTTAAATAGCGCGCTAAGGCTCTTAGCGGCGGACCGCTTCTAAATGCTATAGCGTGCTATAGCGGTGCTATGGCGAGCTATTTAAAATGTTTGCTCATGTGTTTGGACAAAAGACCCTTAGCGCAGGACCTTTTTTAAACGCTATAGCGTGCTATAGCGGAGCTATAGTGAAGCTATAGCGGGCTATTAAAAACCATGCAATTGATTGCCTCAAATTCCTAAGAACCTAGGACCCCAACTCCCCAAGCTAATCCATGAATTCTCCGTTGTGTCAGCATCCGATGGATTTCTTCTGTTTTCTCATCCTAAGGCCCCTAGGCGGAGGGAGGCGAGCAGACGACACACCTCTCTGGAAGGAACGCAGGAGCAACAGCCCGCAATGTGTGACCCAGATCCATAGACAGCCCAAGCCATTGCTCGTTCATGTAATTTCAGGATCTTAATTATTTGGCCCTTGTCTATTTATTTCTGTTCTGATGTTTGATCTGCTTGATTCCTCTTTCTTGAATGATGTTGTCATGTAGATTATGCTGATTGCTTAAATTTGGATTATTACATGGCTGGAGCGCGGGATTTCTTCTAATTTACTCCAAGGTGAGGATTCAAGAATTCAGGTGTGCTTTATCCATTTTTTGAAACAATGTTGCCAAAAAATCATTTATCTTCTTGTAAGCAAAGAAAATGGGAGACATTGAGATCAGTTCATTGCATCGCAAAACTGTGCTATGCATAACTTTGTTTTTAGAAATACCACTGCCAAGAATTGAGAGGTATTAGGTGTCCATAATGTTCAAGAACAACAACGTGATGAAAACTTAGTTGAGAAAATTGTTGTAATTGAGGATTCTGCAAATTTGGGTGCCCATGAGAATGTTTAATACAGATAATCTAGAGGTATTATATGTGGAAGTATTTTTTTTCTATTATGGTGTATGGGCCGATCATTTGCAGTTCGCACAAGGCCCTCTAGAATGTCAAGGCCGGCCCTGCCTAATAGGACACTTGTATCCTATGTCTCTCATATACATCGGGGGTAGACACACGATGTAACCTATGTCAACATAATAGCACAGGCACGCGGGGGAGCCGGCGGTGTATGCCGGCGCCCGGGCGGCCGGAGGTGCGGTATTATAGCGGTGTCATGGGAAGGAGCGCCCGTAGTCATGCCCTGAAGATGTAGCCATGTGGGTGAACCTCGTTAACAAATCTCGGTGTCGTGCCTCGTGTGATTGCTTGATACTCGGTAGATAGACTGTAGCTTCGGATTAATTCTAACAGCGTGCACACACGTAATACATACAGAAGGTCGCTTTTAATTTCATCATTTGGTCCATGGTGTCCCGTCCCTAACTCTTTCTCATGCCCTGTCGTGCCGTTAATTCGGGCTTATTTGAGGCATGATAACAGAGAGACACGTGGCTGCTTAGGAAGAGAGAGGCAGGCCCGGTTAACGTGTCAGTATGTTCAGTACGTGTTCAATCAGTCTGCGAGGACCTGCTACTCCATCCATGACTTTACAATGTTCTTCCCCCTTCCAACGATCATTGAGATATGTAGCTAAACTTCTAAAGCAACTCTAGCCGACTCCCCAAAATGGATTCAAGGCACGTCGGAGGTCGTTGCTACCGATTCAAGGCACAGATTCGTGCCACGGAGCACAACCAACCCGAGCATGTGGCGGCGTGCCCCCTCTCCCACTCCTTCACCGACCTTCCACCGCCGAAGAGGAAGTGCCCCATGGCGGGCGGCCGTCGCCTTGGGGCACGTGGATTTTGGAACTAAAGACCGGGACAACAGCCAATGGTACTGGATTGTCTCCTTCTAGTAGGCGGAGCTGGCGGCAATGGCCTACGATGTGAGGGCGGTGAGCCTCTACGGCAGTCGTGTGAAGGTCAACTTCCCCCTTGGTAGCCGTGAGTTCCCGGAGTTCGCCGCCTCGACCTTCAAGTGGTAGCCAAGTCCGAAAAAATCCGAGTATCTCTTTTCAGCACGTGTTCAATCAGTCTGAAATGATACTCGGATTGGACAGAGTATGCATAGCCAAGGCTTTGCAATGTTCTTCGCCTTCCAACCACCATGATGACAAAAATTGTCTGATTTACACACAACCTTTACAGTGCTACTGTACTTGGAGGGGGGCTAAATTATCCAACGATTATCCACGCACGCACTCTGACTGCAAGTTGCTGAACTTGTCCATGCACGCTCTAAATAGAGGTTGAGTTTACTTACTTATAAAATCATCGCGAACTTTTCATGGACGTCGTCAAATGATTTTTCATGCATAGGAAGGATCTCACGCTTCCAGTGCAAGCCGTTGAATTAGTCCTTGCACGTGCATGCACACGTAATACACACAGAAGGTCGCTTTTTCATTCCATCATCTTGCGCCACTAGTAGAAAATACTAGTAAAAAATGGGTCTTTAGTCCCGGTTCTGAAACCAGGACAAAAGGGTCGGGACTAAAGGCCCCCCTAGTCCAGGTTGTGTTACGAATCGAGACTAAAGGTCCTTCACGTGACCGCTGTCTGTGTGTGGGTTGAAGAACCTTTAGTCCTGGTTCCCGGTTGGTGTTACCAACCGGGACTAAAAAAAATTATTTATTTTTTAAAAAATCGATTTATTAATTTTTTTGATTTGTTTAAACTTTTTAATTTTCAAATCTTTGAATTATTTGATAATTTAATCTGCTCTCCCTACTCCAACCCAAGCACACTTAACTTTCAGGTTCTATCTCCCCTAGTTTCGAAGTCTGCACTTGTTGTTTTCCTGAGTAAGCTATCAATCCTGTTAACCCTTAGGTCTTGATGTCACATGATTTAATTTTTTGAATTCCAAACAATTATTAAAATAAACAACAATGATTAACAAACAACAATGATAATTTAAAGACTCAAAAAATACATCAAAAAAGGGAAAATTTGCAAAAAAATCAAAAAATCTGATTTTTTTTCGAAAAAACCGAAATCATACAAAAAGTTCAAAATAAAATAAGTAATAATAATATTGGATTTCAATGAAAATAAAATATGTAATAATAATAATAATAATAATATATCATTTATTCATTTAATATCTTTAAATCTGTAAATCGAAATTCGACAAATAAATCCATTATTATCAGAAAAATGTGACCATGATGTCACATGCTTCCCCGATTGAGTTTGAAATTATTATTCTAAAAAACAATAATTATTTAGTAACACTAATATTTAGTGAATAAGTAGTTTGACCACTGTTTGACCACATTTCATTTTTTTAACTTATATTAACTGGAAAAAAATTGTGTGTTCAATATGAACCATTCAAAGCCACATCCTCAAATTTCAACCCTTTTTGACTCCATTTGCTATTTTTCATGCATTTAATGATTCTTTAATGCATTTAATTGGTCCATGGTGCCCCGTCCATTTCCGGATGAATGGAGTAACAACGCCGGCCCACAAACCGCCCACATACATCTGGATAACACTATCTGGACCGCGGAAGTCATCCAACACGGTCAATTAAAAATATTATAAGTTGTTTCATTCGTGTGGAAACTAAGTGTGCGAGACATATTAGGGGAATAAGGCCCCATCTTATTAGGGGAGGTGGGATTACCCACCTCCAATAAGCCGACGATGCCAGCCTTATGGGGGAGGCATCGGACAAGGATATCCAAAACATCAAATTCTTGCTTCTCTGTTTCCAAGATATGTCGGGGTTAACCGTCAACTACACTAAGAAAACAGAGAGTTGCTAATCCGCTTAACTGCCGGCTAGGGTCCTTCCTGACATCCTTTCTGGGTATGTTGATTAGTGATTAGAAATACCATAAGTTGTTCCATTCATGTGGCAAGTAAGTGTGTGGGGCTTATTAGGGGAATATGCCCCATCTTATTAGGACAGGTGGGAGTACCCACCTCTAATATGTCGATGATACCATCCTTATGTCAGAGGGATCGGACGAGGATATCCAAAACATCAAATTCCCACTTCTCTGTTTCCAAGAGATGTTGGGGTTAATCATCAACTTCACTAAGATTGAGGTAATGGTACTTGGGTATTCTGACATGGATAAACAGAGAATTGCTAATCGACTTTACTATCGTCTCGGGTCCTTCCTGACATCCTATCTAAATATGCTGATTAGTTATTCCAGGCTACTAGTAAAGGATCTTCACCTGGCAGTTACGAAAGTTCAACATAGGGTTGAGTCGCGGTAGGGAAGATGATTATCTAAAGAGGCCAGTGCAGTGCTCATTAATTATCTATGATCAGCCTACTTATGTACTTGACGGGATTCTATAGTCTTCATGTATCCCTTCACCACGATATTGCGAAGTATCAATTCTGGTTCTTCTGGGCGGGAAAGGGAGAATAGCAGAAATGCCATATGGTCAAATGGTCGGAAATTTGCAAACCCAAGGACCAAGGAGGTGTGGGAATAATTTCTTCCAAGCGGATGGATATCGCACTACTGTCTAAATGGGTTTGGCGGATTGCGGCCGGAGAAGGGGGCCTCTGGTTGGACATCATCCGCACAAAATATTCGGGTGGATAACCTCTCGCGTTTGCTCAGTGAGCTAGAGGATCCCAATCCTGGCAATCCTTAACCCAGTTGCTTTCGGTTCTATGAATTGGCTCCTCCATTACAGTGGGCACGGGAACTAGTACCCTTTTTCTGGTTGGACCGCTGGTCTAGCCAATTGTCCTTTGCCTCTAAGTTCCCAAATATCTTCAGTATATGTACGCTCCCTTACATATCTGTGGAAGGTGCCCTCGGGAGTCTCCGTAACCTAATCTTCCGACAAACATTTGGCCCGTTAGATAGGGACCAATGGGAGGAACTATTAGAGTTTGTGGCCCTTCACACACCTACCTTCGACCAGGATACCATGTATTGGCATCTCAAACCAAATGGTATTTTCTCATCTCGGTCCCTATATACATCCCTCGTGGCTACTCTAGGACCGGAAGAATTGAATCTCCTTTGGGAGATCAAATTACCTCTTAAAATTTGGATTTTCCTTTGGAAATAGGTTACTTACTCTCAGGAAATGAGGTGCTCAAGTGGAATGGCCTAGGTGATGGTCAATGCCCTCTATGTGAGGTTCCAGAAGATTCGAACCACATCTTCTTTACGTGCCTCTCAGCTTTGTTTCTATGGATCTACCTTTGCGAGGTGGTGGGTGGCAGGTGGTGCCATGACAACTGCCCAGACATGTTTCTGGAAGTATAGACCCTCCAACCTTCCATTCGTCCGACCCTATGGGTGATAGTTTGGGTGCTATCCTAGACATTATGGAATGTGCATAATAAAACTTGTGATTGAACATGTGATTCCACTTCCGGTGACTGGTGCTATTTACAAAATGTGCGGGTTTCTACAGCTACGCTTAGCAAGCGGCATGCTCGAGACACCATCAACAAGATCTCCACAGACCTCGCTCCATTGCTGCACATCTTGCTCCACCGCCTCCAGAGCCTGATTAGTTTCTTAGTTTTATTTCAGAGGGTGTTGTGTTGATCCCTCAACAAGACTTTATTATTTAGTGCTCTCTTGCTACTTGAACTCCTTCATTGTATGAATGTTGTTGTTGGCCATCACTTTATATTCTAAAGTAGGGGAAAACCCTTTTCTCATCAAAATCCATGTAAACATCAAAGTTGAATGTGTTGGTTACCTATGTCAATATTGTAGCCGAGTTAGACACCTTGAATGGTCATTGCCATCAAAGCCATCAAATTAAGTTGGGACTAGGGGACTGTAGCCCCCCCCCCCCCCACGCAACCACATTAAGTTGGTTCCGGTCAGCCACCTTGGTAATTGAGAAGACTAATAAAGGTGACTTCTTCAATAACATTGGAATTTAGGTTTGAAAACATCATCACTAACCTAGGTTCGCTGGAGGCTATCATTATCAGCGGCCACCTTGAGTCCACCCACATTGACCCTATAGATTGTCTACAATCACACATCCAACAGACCAAATGAACTGAGAAAATTGGACATGAGTCTAATGTAATATTTGAAGGGACTGATGTGACTTCAATAACATTGATGAATAACACATTGTTCCCTAGTGGTGAAAATGTCATGACGAGAATTTCCTTGGATGTTCAATCTTAACTCCATGAGCACCAAAATGGAACTAGTCATAGTGACATTTTCAAGGAGCGACACATATTTGTGTTGGCACCTTGAAATTTATTATCGCAAAATCAAGATTGAGTATCTCAATGATTTTTATCTTGAAATAAATAAGATGGTGTTTTAGTATTCTTATAGATTGATTGATGCAGTAGACTGAGCTAAACAAGGTGTTTGCAGTGATGTTCTAGGGAGAAGTCAATATAATCTACATGGAGTTGTGGCTACAAAAACACTCTTGTCGATAGTCACCTCACTCCAATGAGATAGTTGTCTGCTCGTTTGAAATTGGCATCACAACTACAGGCAAGAAGACATATGATAGTCTTGCAAGGAGAAAAAAGGGTATGTAAATATCACTATAGTTAAATCTTGGTCCTTTATTTAATAGGTAACATGCTATATGAGTTACTAATCTGTATCTAAATAGGAAAATGAATTTTTATTTATTTTTGACTCACGCGGTATTAGGGAAATTCTATCATATGTATATATTGTAAACTAAAAGCACAATACGGAAAAGGTGGTAATTATTTAAATAGTATGTGTTATATGTACTGAAGCAAAAACAGTTACTGAAAAAGTGTGGTGTCAAGCAAGAAGGGGTGGTGGCTAGAATCCCCTACCTCTAACTTAATGTGGTTAGGGAGGGGGGGGGCTATGGTCCCATAAACCTGACTTAATTAGTTGTTCAAGGCTATTGTTGAAGGTTATTTCTTTTATGTCGTCATCACACCAACATACCCAAGGCTTTCCTTCATATGGCCCAACCTTTTAATTGCCATCATGGCTACACTCTATTCATCAAAGAAACACTTCTTTAGAATACCCCTTGGCCCCCACAATGAAGTTCCTCTATGAATAACCCACCTCTTGACCCCTGCCACAGTGGTATCCACTTGACTCTGTTAGTCTAACGTAAGAAAATCTATCTACAAAAATTCCCTTTTAAGTGTCGGTTGTAGGACAGAGGGATGGACAGGTGAAAAAACCTTCAGATCCTATTTTTGCGGAGGGCCGATCCGACGATCTCCTCTCTCCTGACGGCAGTTGTGTGATCGGCAAAGCACAAGTGGCCATTCCCCATAGAGGGGGCGTGCCTGTACCGGCAGATGCTGCCAGCACACACCGACCGTGGAGTTTAACTCATTGATGGGGAGGCTCCTCATCATGAAGGAGATCCAGGGTTGACGCATTGAAGGCATCTTCAACCTTTATGGTGCATACAAATTTTATTTTGAGTATTTAAATCAGACCTACCTAAACCCATATTTGGTTTAACTACTCCAAATTTTTACTCATCATGTCGCTGCTTATTATACTCGGCTGCGACTCAATCCTAGGAATAAATTACCCTCCTCCCGCGCCGCCCCTCTCCCTTACTTGCATCGCATCACCACCGATGAAATCCACCTTGAACTAGTGGTGGTGCTGGGTATTCCTGGGAATTCCCTGGAATTCCGTACAAACTTCTTAAGTTGGTGCTCATTTTTCTGGTAGCCACTGCTAGTATTGAGAGGGTATTTCCCTTGATGAAATATGTGAAGAATTCGCTAAGAAACAAAATGGATGATGAATATTTGAAGAATTGCTTGGTTACATTTGTTAAGAGAAAATTCTTCAAGCAAGTGAAAGATGATGTCATCAATCTCTTCCAAAAAGGGGATCGTAAAGTCATATTATAATTTCCTTTGCTATTTGTAATCTTCCTTAATTGTTCGAGATATTGCCACAATGGTATTTTGCTACTTTTATCGATGTATGGTCATTGAGTCATGGATATTGCCATCTTATTGTACATTTGTTGTTCTATTTTATTGCTTTGGCCAAATTTTTTGACAGGAATACCAGTAGCAAATTCCTGGCTCCGCCACTGCCCTGCACACTCTCTCCCAGCCCCGCCGACACTTCCAATCGACCGATGCAACCTCGACTTCCACAAAAGGGCATGATCTAGCTGTCAGAGGTCGTCTCCACCAATTCGAAGCACGTATCCACTCCATGAGACGCAGCCAACCCGAGCATGCGGCGATACGTCCCCCTCCCACTCCTTCACCAACACTCCGCCGCCGAACATGAAGTACCACGGCATGCGACAACAGACGTGGGTGACATGGGTTTTAGAAATTAAGGACCAGGACACCGGCCAACGGTACTGGATCGTCTCCTTCAAGTAGACGGAGTTGGCAACAAGGGCCTATGAAGTGAAAGCGCTGAGCTACTACAACAATCGGGAAAGGATCAACTTCCACCTCGGCAGTCGCCAGGTCTTGGAGCTCGTCACCATCGACCTCTGAATGGTCTCCTGCCGAAGGGTAAGAGAGGTTTGGGAGGTCTTCTAGCGGCTCGAGGCGGCATGTGCCGATGATGAGTACATGGTCGAGATCTTCCGGAATCATTCAAAGCTTGACTCCAAGGAGCGTTGGCGGCTCGAGTTCTACAAGAAGGGGGTACTGACGATGTTGATGAGTCCGGTGGGGAGGCGAACCACCTTTGCTTCACGGACTCGGGCTTCGGGTCTGGACAACGACGACTCCGACCACTGTGTGGATTGGGAGAAGCTTGCGAATGAAGAAGATTAGGTTTTTTAATTAGGTTGTTATTTCGTTCACATTGATTAGTTTAAACTCGTGTTATGCAATGTAGTTTGAATCGAATTGTGGTATCTATGTTTAAAATCGTGTTATGCAATGTAGTTTTAATCGAATTGTGCTATCTAGATTTAAATTTGTGTGAAAAAGTTAGGAAGTTAAATTTAAGAGTTTGGCTAGGAACCATATCCTCTTAACTCCTCAAGTTTAAGGAGGCATATGAGGGCCTAAATCATAAGATTTCAGCTAGAGATGTTCTTAGCCGGGATGATGAATATTGTCTGATTTACAGTGCTCGCTACACAGCCTAGTTGAACTAGCCTGTCCATGCACGCACGCGCGTACAAAAGCGAAAAGGGGCCTTTTCTTTCCACTCTGAATAAGGGTTGAATTACCCTAAAAAAAGAATAAGGGTTGAATTTACAAATTTCAAACCACTGTTTCTGACTCTGATAAATAGGAGCTCACGTTTCCAGTGCAAGTCTTTGAATTAGTCCTTGCACGTGTGCACGTACTACATAGAGAAGGCCGCTTTTTATTCCATCCCTCTCCGGATGAATGGAGTAGTAATATTGAGAGGAAGATATATTGACCACAAGCACGAGCTCCAATCGGCCACGTCCATCGCTCTCTTTCTCATGCCCTGCCGTGCTGTTAATTCGCACTTACTTGACGCACGAGCGCGAATGTGTGATAACGAAGAAACACCGTGCCTGCTTGCAAACAACCGGATTATTCGTGCATAAAGTTTGCTTCGGTGCACCCTTAATTCCTTCTTCGATATCATTTGTAATCAAGTGGTTTCTCAAACAAAAAAAGAAGGGGCAAACACCTTTTCATCCAAGTGTACATGCGTATTGAGATTGCAGCTTGCCACCAAGGCATCTTCAATCTTACTCCATTCAACACTGAAAGCGATACACACCATGGACCAACGGTTGGAAACAAAAGCGACCTTTGGTAGTATGTATTTCTTGAAGCTTGATATCCTATTCGGAGTGCCAAACAATCCATTGACTTTGATGACTTTAATGGCATAATTCCTGGATATCAGCTAAACCAGCGTTGCAAACCCTGTTCAATCGTGGAATCCGAAGAGTTGTATGCACTTGGTTTTCTGTCCACCGAGGGAACCTCTTTGGAAGATTGGTGTAGCAAGAGTATTTTAACCACAATAAAGCTTGCATTTTACAATTGTTTTGCCAAAATATGTTTTACATGATGTGGAATGCGTGAAAGGAGCGGAACAACCGAATCTTCAACGAAACCACACTTGCGATTGTACTCGACATAGTTTATCTTGTAAAGGAAGATGTTGACGAAAGACGGTTAGCTCTCAATGGATACAGAGTTCATATTTTTTTTTCTTTTCTCTTATTATTTTCATGGTTCCATGTAATATTGTTGTACTCTTTTTTTTCTATGTCCCTATGTTGAAATGGGCAGAGCACCCGCCTTCCCCGCAAATTTGGAATGATTTTGGTAAATTCAAATAGTTCAGGCTTCGATATTTAGGAGTTTAGGTAGACTTTCAGCAAAGTTCATCAATTATTCTTTTTATACAAGAAGGTACATACATGCCTTTTCTCTCTAATTAAAAGATAAACATTACAACCGCAGCGAACAAGGGCATCTGCCCACACAAATGGTTTCATTAAATTTTCCATGAATAAATTAAGCAATACACAAGTATTTCCACAAAAAAATGTAATCACAAGTGACTCTACTCCTATATACGGCGATTACACTACATTTTTAAGTTAAAAAATAAGTGATCTAAACAATAAAGTTATAGTACTATATACGGTGATTTACGTTATAATCTAATCCATCTAACTGTTTGAAAACAAGATCGATCTAAACATCAAGTGAGCTTTTGGCGAGGAGTGGTGTCGCTGTAGCCGATGCCCTTCCTTTTTGTGGGGAAGATCATGAACACAAAACTGGACAGAAACGCGATGCCCAATGGCAGGTTCTTGAGAAGCTCCTGGGTGTTCATGCCAGCGTTGGGGAAGAAGCAGTTCTGCAGCCCCACGTCGCTGAAAGCCACGGTGAGGAACACCAAGGCCGTGAAGACGGCGCGCATGAAGTCCAGCGGCCGGATGCGAAGCCTCCGGAACTCAGCGGGAGTCCACTGCAGCTTCTCCTCTTCGTCCGAGAAGTTGAAGACGTTGAAACCACGCGGCGTGGCGATGCCATAGTAGAGCTTCTGGTCGCGGCCGAGGACGCTGTCGGTGAAGGAGAAGAGGACGCATGAGATGGTGAGGGCGAGGACCAGCGCCGAGGTGAGCCCCTGGTTGGAGGAGAAGCACTTGCCGTGGTTGGTGAAGGACGGGGACAGCGCCTGGTACGCCAGCACCGTGCCCGTCGGCAGCAGCTGCGCCAGGTTCGCGGCGCTCGACATGACCTTGTCCGTCGCGCTGGCTGCTGGTCCGGCAGCTGCTGCGGGTGCGGTGGTCGGGACGTCGCCGGCGTCCTTAGGCGTGGCCGGGGCAAGGCCGGCTGTCCCGCCGTTGGTGTGTGGACTTGGAGGCATCTGGATCACGGTGAAAGATGGAGAAGATGATGCCATGGTGTGGTCGATTAGAAATGTCCTAAGCTGTTCCATTCGTGTGGCAACGCAACGTTGGTCTTATATAGGCGAATCCTCATAGAATGGGTCCAAAGTTGGCTGCGTTGATTTGTCTGTTCCCATGTGGTGTGGCATGCTAGTTGAAGGCTTCCCATGTTGACTTCAACTTTTCTAGGCGTGGTGAGTCGTATCTACGTGTAGTATTGAATTTTCTACGTTTGCATCCCATTTTTTTCCCACGTACTGTACTCGGAACTCCCTCTAGATTTTCTTTGGTTAGCGTCCAGTAATAGCAACAAAAGGTCGTCGTCCGAAGGTGAGGAGAAGGAATTAATCAGTCTCAAGATCTGGGTATAGCCAGTAGTATGCACGGCCAGGGGAGAATCTGCCTGTCGTCAGTCCATCCAAGACTTTTCAGTGGAGGCGCAACTGGCTGGCCTTCCAACGCCCGTCGAGACCAACCTTTGGTTAGTTTAGCGGGGTGATGAGACTGCAGAATCTCGCTATATACCAACCGCAGAAATTTGTCAGACCTACCGTTCGTTCAACTGGGAATCGATGTACAAAAAGGGGGCCTTTTCACTTTTTTATAGGATCTGATGAATATGATCTCACGCTTCCAGAGCACGTAGTCGAATTAGTCCTAGAACGTGCGCACGTACGATCCACGTTCCGTTGGTCCACGGCCTGCCGTCCCTTTCGTGATGCATGGAGTTATAATAAGTAGTATTATTCTGAGAGGAATGAAGAAATAATATTGAAAAAAGACTGGACTAACTACCAATCAGTCGGTAGTTAGTAACAGATCCGGACGATTCCTTGAGCATCGAGATTGCGTATACGGGACCAACGATATAAAAAAGCAACAACAGCAGCATGCGGCATGCAAGGCGTTTTCTAATTCAATTCAAGTCATGCATGCATGCATGTAAAACAGAAATGATGACATCAGCAAAGATTCCAATGAATATCAAAATTCAAAATGTTTTGTAGCCCAAACTGTGGGTCCGATCAAAAATTTGTTTTCACATAAAAGAATCGTCACGACGATACCTTCGAAACAAGATCTCATATTGATATGTTTCGACAATATTTTTTCGAGTAAAAAGTTACCACGACGGGGATATGCAAGTTATCACGTCTATGCAACATAAGTTACCACGATGTTTACATATGCAAATTTTGGGTATACAAATGATTTCTTCCAACTTTCTCCACACATGCAAATGCATTTAAAGTGCAGAAAAGCTAATATCATCGTAGATTCTCTTTATTTTGACATTTCAAAATGTTTTATAGCTCAAACGGTCTGTTCGATTCAAGTTCGGTTTTCACTCAAAAAAACGACATGATGAAACCTTCGAAACTAGATCCCATGTTGGTATGTCCCGATGACTTTTTCTTCTAGGTCAAAAGTTATCAAGCCTAAGCTAAGTAAGGTATCAGCTCTTTTGTACATATATTACCATGTTATTTACATAGATGTTATCGAACTATGTTTTCAACAACTTTTTTCCCTGGGTCAAAATTATCGTGGTGTCTTTATGCAAGTTATCAGGTCCGAAAGCCTTTATTACCATGTTATTTATAGATTATGTTTTCGATAACTTTTTTTACGAGTTAAAGTTATCGTGATGTCTGTACATAAGTTATCAAGTCCAGTGGTGTATATTATCATATTATTTACACCGAAGTTATCGGTGATATGTTTTCAACAACTTTTTTCCATAGGTCAAAGTTTACTTTGGTGTTTGTACCTAGGTTTCGATGGGGGTATATTTCACCAACAACCCTCCCCTACCACCATCGTCAAAGGTTACCAGGGCTGGGGTACATTAGTTATCAAGTCTGCGATGTGTGAGCTACCCTCGGGGGAGGGGGGGTATATTTCATC
>NC_041393.1:31993688-31998281 GCF_002162155.2 Triticum dicoccoides
CTCCCGTTCACCAAAGTTACCAGGACCGGGCTACATAAGTTATCAGGTCTGCCATGTGTGAGTTATCGTGTTATTAACATCAAATTGACCGTGGGTATATTTCATCACTACCTTTCCCAAAGTTACCAGGACCGTGGCACATAACTTATCAGGTCTGCAATGTGTGAGTTACCATGTTATTCACACAAAAGTTGTCGGGAATATTTCATTAACCCCTTCCCGCCTCATGCCAAAGTTATCAATACCGAGGTACATAAGATTTGTCAGGTCTACGATGTATGAGTTACCATGCTATTCGCATGAACTTACCAGGAGGATATTTCATCAACACCCCCCTCCCCCAGGGTGCCCAAACCAGAGGTACATAAGTTATCAGGTCTACTATGTTTCATGGACCAAAGTGTGTGTGATACAACGTAATTACAACAAAGAGAAAATCGGGTCACAAAAAACACAAAAAACTGCTTTTGTTTTGCTGTCATGATTTTTAAAAGGTTGATGTAACTAATCATCATTTATTGGACAACAAATTAGGAGCAGATGAGTTGGTTGTCATAAGCACCCTAGAGCCTAGCAACCTAGGTTCGATCATTGGGTGACACACTTAATTTTTATTCTTTCTTTTCACAGCGCTTGCAGTAAAAAGAGCACAACTTGCATATGGAAACTTCACCGTACGAAGGAAAGAAATATGGTCAACACCCTATTCATCACCATTAATAAAAGCGGTAACCCCACAAAAATCATGGTCCAATTAAGACGAAAGGAAAGAAATCAGGTCGATGCCCATGTTCCCACATGCGATTGCTATTAAAAAGGTCGATCCCATTAAAATCGCGATCCAATTAAAACACTAACCGTCCATGCAATTAATCCTACAGATAACAGCCGCGTGATTGCGATCTGACGGCTTTCGGGGCGTTCGGATCTGTTGCTAAATTCCTGCCGGCAGGAAATTAGCTTTTCCGTTGAAAAAATATATTGATCACAAAGCCCCAATCAAGGAAAAGTATCTAAATCAACCAGATGATTTCTTCACGCGTCAACCTGCTCCCTTGGCTGACACGTGCCCCGTGGCCCAGCGCATCTCTATCCTGTATCCTCCACGGAAACACCCCGAGCCATCCATCCCCATCTTATCCACTCGGCTTCTACTTCCTCACCCTCTTTCGTTCTCCACCATTGCACGGCCACCTGCAGACCTGCTCCAAGCACACCCTCACCATGCCGTTGCAACTGCGGCAAGCGGGCGCCGGGTTTGTTTTACGGCCAGCCACCGGCCATTGCAAGAGCGGAAGTGAAGCAGCATGAGGAGGTGCATGCTGTGACGCGGGGGAGGAGGTAGTCGGTGCTACGATGGAGGACCACCGCGCCGCTAGCGGCGCTGCACTGAAGCTTCGCCGGTGGCCATCGGGTGCTACGATGGGAGATGCGACGGCAACCAGTGCTGCGATGGAGCAACACCCGTGCGGTAGGGCGCTGCAGTGAAGCATGCGGCGGCCGTTAGGGTGCTACGATGGAGCACCACCGCGCCTGCGGCGGAGCTGCACTGAAGTTTCGCCGGCGACATCGGGTGCTGCAATGGGAGATGCGATGGTAGCCAGTGCTGCGATGAAGCACCACTGCCCGGTGGGGCGCTGCAGTGAAGCATGCGGTGGCCATCTGGGTACTGCGATGGACCTCCGCCGTGCCCGGTGGCAGCGCTGCACTGAAGCTTCGTCGGCGGCGAACGGATACTGCGATGGGAGATGGGAGATGCGACGACAGCAGGGGCTGCGATGGAGCACCACCGTGCGGCGAGGGGCTGCAATGAAGCATGTGGCGGCCGTCGGGGGTGATGCCATGGAGCACGGCGACGCCGGCGGCGGCGAGCTTCGCCGGCACCCGTCGATGGAGCTTCGCTGCGCTGCTTATGAGGGGGCACGGCTGCTACTACGAACCAGACGGCGTTGCTTCCCCACGGCGAGTCGGCGACACGGTGGTTGCTTTTTTGCTAGGGAAAATTTTGTTTTTGCCACGAAAAATTTTATTTTTGCCACTCTATATTTTGCCAATTTTTCTTATGCCACTCCAGATTCCGATAATTGTCATTCTTAGTTTTTGACAATTGTCACAATTGCCATTTTCATGACAAAAGCAAAATTTTCGGAGTGGCAATTGTGATAATTGTCAAAATCTAAAAGTGGCATAAAATGATAATTGTGATAATTGTCAAAAACTAAAAGTGACAAAAGTGAAATGTCAAAATCTAGAGTGGCATAAGAAAAATTGGCAAAATCTAGAGTGGCAAAGATAAAATTTTCTTTTTTTGCTACGGCTGTGATGAGAGAAGAAGGCCCCGTCCAAAGTGTTGACCAAATCGAACGGATGTGTGAGGATTAATCCAACGGCGTTTGACCCGACTGATTTCTCAGGAAATCAACCGGATGATTTATAGCACTCGCCCCCAACATCAATCAGTCTATTTCTCATGCCCTGTCGTGTCGTTAACCTTTCTTTTTCTGCATGTTTATTTTTTTTCAAAAAAACTTTCAATCTATTCATTTTCAATCATGACAGTACAACGAATACCAGAAATAAAAATTACATCCAGAATCGTAGACCATCTAGCGACGACTACAAGCACCGAAGCGAGCCGAAGGCGCGCCGCCGTCATCGCCCCTACATCCGGAGCCGGACACAACTTGTTGTAGTAGACAGTCGGGAAGTCGTCGTGCTAAGGCTCCATAGGACCAGCACCCCAGAACAGCAACCGCCGCCGATGAAAAATAACGTAGATCGGAAGGATCCAAACCGAAGGCACACGAACGTAGACGAACAACGACGAGATCCGAGCAAATCCACCAAAGATAGATCTGTCGGAGACACACCTCCACACGCCCACCAACGATGCTAGACGCACCGCCAGAACGGGGGCTAGACGGGGAGACCTTTATTCCATCTTCAGGGAGCCGCCGCCGTCTCGCCTTCCTAAGTAGGACACAAACCCTAACAAAATTGAAAAAAACGACTAAAAACGAAGCCCTCTCGCCGGCCCTTGCCAGGATCCACCGCGCCTCCATGGTCCTAGGGCCACCGGAGACGAGGCGGACCTGCGCCGGCGTCGGCGCCGGCGAGAGGCACGAACCCTAACTTTCTTTCTTGGAGAAGGAGGAGGAAGCTTCTGCATGCTTATTTGACGCACGATGCGCGATAATGAAGAAACACCAAAAAAAGAGTCAAGCCCGGTTTATGTGCAAAGTTCGCTTCCTATGCCCTTAAATTTTTTCTTTGACTAGCAAACTTATCCGTGCATTGCAACGGGTCAGTAAATATTTTTTACCTGAGTTGCTATCATTTCGATCAAATTTTGATTCTGTGCACCTACGACCACACTTACGCATCATCTTTGTGGTGCCGTTCGATACTGAGGAGTCCGCGTTTATAAATTAAGCCTAGTCATGAAACCCTATATGTGTAGCCATCACATGCAAAAGATGGAACACAAATTAAGATTATACTTATCAGTTCCACTATTAGCATTCATGATTATCACACGAATAGTTCAGATGTTTTCAAAATAAACCTTCAGGCACTTCTGATGTTCATGAATTTTATTAGTGTGTGAACATTCTATAAAAATTGTTTGTGTATTCACTACAAAAAATTTGTGTAGTCCGTTGGTAAATAGGCGCGTGGATTTCGCCAAGAAAATGCACGCACTTAGGGTCTGAAATCATGAAACATGTACAAAGAGAGAACCCGGTGCAAATACAACATGCCCAAGGATTATAACCTTCCCCAAATATTAACGTTTAATATTACATATTGCAATACAAATCAGCGGTACGAAATAAAGACGGATTGTGTGTGATTGATTAACATTGCACCCTAAATAGCATTTGAAAAATATTTAACATGTAATATAACATCATATTCATATTCTACATATTTTTCTAATTGCATTTCATATATAACATGTTAAAATTAGAGTTATGGTTTAAAAGATATGGTTATTTGAAAGAATATATTTATTCTCAATAGGCTGCGGGGTGACTAATGCATATATAGAGGGGTTTATGTAAAACTACAAAATAAAGATTGGTATTGATTAAATATGGACCGTGGGTTAATTAGCATAAAAGGCAGGAGGTTTGTAGAAAATACAAAAAAGGATTCGTTCTCACTTACAGATGGACTGTGGGTTAATTACTGGAAAAGGCAGAGGGTTTTTTGTAAAAAGACGCGACAGAGAACAGAAGCGTTCCATGCTCTATTATTACGTACAGATAGTATTCGTAACCTGGGGGGTTTCTCCAAATATTAAAAAAATCATGGTGGCAAACATTTTTTTACACCGTACATACATGTGCATCAAGATTGCAGCTTGAGATCAAGACGTCTTCAATATTACGCCATTCATCCCAAAAGCGACACACACCATGGACCAATGGACTGTATACTGTAGTGACCTTTTGCATGTACTTCTTGAAGTTTGAGATCCTATTCATAGTGCCAAACAATCCATTGACTTTGACGCAAAATTCCTTAGCATTGGCCGAACCAGCGCCGCAAACCCTATTCGCTTGTGGAATATAAGAAGTTGTATGGACT
>NC_041393.1:31998755-32007985 GCF_002162155.2 Triticum dicoccoides
GACGCTCTTCACCCATTTAGAAGATTGGTGGAAGATGAGCATTTTCTTTTACCCCGTAAAGGTTGCCTTTCACAACCATTTGCCAAAAATGATGATTTATGTGTTGTGTAATGTGTGGAAGGAGGGGAACAAATGAAGATTGAATGAGGCGCACCCTTACTATTATGCTCGATGTAACTTATCTTATAAAGGAGGATGTCGACCAAGGCGGTTAGCTCTCAGACAGGTCACAAAGTTCATGTTTCCGTTCTTCTTTTCTCCTCTATATTTTTATCTTGGTTCCATGTAAATATTTTTGTACTCCTTTTGCTATGTTCCTATGTTAGTGGAATGGGTATGCGTATGTTCCTATGTTAGTGGAATGGGCAGAGCAGTCGTCTTTCCCGTTTAATAAAAACCTCTCATGCTGTGAGACAAATTTGGTATGATTTCTGTAAATTTAAATACTCTGGGCTTCATAATACAGAGTTTAGGTAGACTTTCGGCGAGGTACATCAATTATTTGTTTATACAGGAAGGTATAGACATTCATTTTCTGTTTATAAAACAGATAGAGATTACAATCATAGCGTTGTACAAGGGCATCTGTCCACAGAATAGTTTAATTAAATTTGGCATGAATAAATTGAAGAATACACAACTACTTTGAAAAACAAGCAAGTAATCATAACTAATACTACTCCTATATATATATACCCTGATTACATTATAATTTAACTGATAAAAAGTTATCTAAACTATATACCATGATTCGATTACAATCTAATATATCTAACTCTTCAGAAACAAGTGACCTTAATTAACATCAAGTGAGCTTTTCGCGAGGGGTAGTGTCGGTGTAGCCGACGCCCTTCCTTTTCGTGGGAAAGATCATGAACACAAAACTTGACAGAAAGGCAATGCCAAGTGGCAGGTTCTTCAAAAGCTCCTCAGTGTTCCTGCTGGCTTTGCTGAAGAAACAGTTCTGTAGGCCCACGTCACTGAACGCCATGGTGAGGAAGACGAGCGCCGTGAAGATGGCATGGATGAAGTCCAGCGGCCGCATGCGAAGCCTCCGGAACTCAGCTGCAGTCCGTTGCAGCTTCTCCCCTTCATTGGAGAAGTTGAACACGTTGAAACCGCTCGGCGTGGCGACGCCGTACTAGACCTTTTTGTCGCGGCCGAGGACGCTGTCCATGAAGGAGAAGAGGACGCACAGGATGGCGAGGACGATGACGAGTGTCGCGGTGAGCAACTGGTTGGAGGTCTCGCACGTGCCGTGGTTGGTGAAGGACGGGGACAGCGCCTGGTACGCCAGCACCGTGCCGGTAGGCAGGAGCTGCGCGAGGTTCGCTGCGCTCCACATGACCTTGTCCGTCGCCGTGAACGATGGTCCGGCAGCTACTGTGGGTGCTGATGAAGCCATGTACCTAGGGTAGGATCATGGACCTATCCAAAATACCCTTTTCAAGGACATCTCTAGAAGAAACTACCTTTCAGTCGACCTGAAAGGATTCCACTCAACGGACTCGAAGACACTCGACCATGAAGACTCACTCGACCACCAGGAGATCTAGAGCCACTCCGCATCCAAACGGTCTGTTATTAAGTAGTCTTTATGGCCATGATATCATTTTATGTAAGACGTTACTAGTAACGCCTGGCCTTTATGTACATTGAACTCTCTGCTACGTGGGCTGGCTGGGGTCCTGGCGCACTCTATATAAGCCACCCCCCTCCATAGGCAGAAGGGTTCACACCCCTGTAACTCACACATATAATCCAGTCGACCGCCTCCGGGCACCGAGATGTAGGGCTGTTACTTCCTCCGAGAAGGGCCTGAACTCGTAAAACCCTTGTGTGTACAACTACTCCATAGTTAGGATCTTGCCTCTCCTTAGTACCCCCCCTACATTACTATCAGACTTAGAATCACGACAGTTGGCGCCCACCGTGGGGCAGGTGTCTTAGCGACTTGTCGGAGAAGTTGCAATTTTTCCGATCCCCTTCATCATGGTCTTAGGCGGAATTTTGGTCCAGGGCCGCGAGATCCGTCTCGGCGCGCTTACGTTCGTCGCCGACGACTCTGCCTGGCTGCGGGAGGCCCCGCTCAACATCGACGCGCTCGCAGTCTGCGGAGCTACGCACTTTCGGGCGTGCGTCCGCGGTGTCCTCCTGCGGCAACCGTCGACCCAGTATCGGCCGGTTTTTGTGCCATCCTCCCTCCCAGCTTCCCGCCGTCGCAAGCGCTCCGGTCGGTCGAGGCTTCAGCGATGGGTTAGACACGCGGTGGCTCGCCAGTCGACCACCGCCCAAGTCGCGGCAATCAAGCCCGACGAATCTCTCTACGGCCTGTTCGACCTGTCGACTGGCTCAGCAGAGACTGCATCCGAGTGCGACAGCAGTGATCCAGCGGCAGAGGTCCTGATGGTCAATGGACCACACGGTCCCCCCGGCTTTCAAGGTGTCGAGGGAGGTGACGGCGGAGGCGATCCGTCGCACGTCCATGAGGAATACCTCCCCGAGCCCCTCAATTCGCTGCAGAGGGAAGAACTTCGCCGCCGGAATATGGATGCGCTTCACACTCCAATCGTTGGAGAAACCCCTGAGGCTCGCGCCTTGGAGGACGCGCGCTTGGCCAACTTGGATGAGCGCACTCGACTGGAGAACCTTCAGCGGGCACTCGACGAGCGCGCGCGGCAACGGATTCCTGACTCCAGTCGACACCAGCTCTTTCCACCTCCGACTCAGGTATATCGAACTCCGATTCAGAATTTAGCAGCTGCAGCCCGTATAGCAGAATCAATTCAACCTTCCCAGTCAGAGGCTGGCAGAGGCTTGATGCAGATCAGAGATTTTCTCCGGGCAGCAGGAGATCAGAATTCAGCTGTATCGTAGTTGCGGAACAGGATTCACAGCAGATCCGTGGTAGGGAATACGGTCCAGTCGGCTCATAGCCCCAGATCTCCTCCGAGGCGTGAAGGGCATGGTGACCGGCATGATCAGTACAGGAACCATGAGCAGTATGATCACCGATTCGATCGCAACGATCGACGTCGAGTTCCCACTCCTCCTCTAAGGGGTGGATCCTATGTGCCTCGACAGCAGGATGATAGGCGCCAGCACAGTGGTGGATGAAGAATCCCAGTCGACCCCAGGGAACCAGGCTTTGATGCAAGATCCATCATTGTTCAAGGTCTGGTCGACCAGAACAGAGCTCACAAAGAGGGCAACGACAGAGATGTACCCACCAGCAGCCGAGTGCATGTCTCCGGACTAGAGTGTTTCAGCAGAGCCATCCGAGCCGCAGTGATTCCTCCCAACTTCAGGTTGGCGACTGGAGTCAGTAAGTTGAACGGTGAGTCTAAGCCCGATACTTGTCTTGAGGACTACCGAGTGGTTGTACAGATCGGCGGCGGAAATGACGAGGTGGCCATGAAACATCTGCCTCTTATGTTGGAAGGGTCAGCCAGGGCATGGCTGAATCAGTTGACACCCAGCAGCATTTACATGCGGGAAGACCTCTCCCGAGTGTTTGTCAGAACGTTCGAAGGAACATGCAAGCGACCAACAGGACTGATAGAGCTGCAATCTTGTGTGCAGAAGTCGAATGAGACTTTGAGAGATTACATCCAGAGATGGATCACATTGCATCACACAGTAGAGAATGTATCTGATCACCAGGCAGTCTGCGCCTTCAAGGAAAGCGTAAAGTACAGAGAGCTAAGCCTGAAATTTGGTCGAACCGGAGACATGTCTCTGAGTCGAATGATGGACATAGTCACCAAATATGCCAATGGTGAGGAAGAGGATCGGCTCCGGAGCGGCAAGCACAAGTCAGTCGCCCAGGACACCAGAGGCGGGATTTCCAGTCGGAAGCAGAAACGGAAAGCCGAGCCAGCCGCTCCTAGAGAAGCCTTGACCGTGACTCAAGGAAAGTTCAAAGGGAAACCCAAAGGGCCTTGGAACCCAAAGAAAGTAAAGGACAAAGAAGGAAACGACGTGATGGATTTACCATGTCACATCCACACCAAGAAAGATGAGGATGGTAATTTCATTTACCCGAAGCATACCACTCGACAGTGTCGACTCCTGATACAGCAGTTCCAAGGGAAACATTCCAAGGACAAGGAAAAAGAGTCGGACAAAGTTGAGGACAAGGAGGACAGTGACGAAGAATATCCGCAGGTCAATTCCACCCTGATGATTTTTGCTGACGTTGAGAGCAAAAACCGACTGAAAGTTATAAACCAAGAGGTGAATATGGCCGCTCCAGCGACACCCAATTATCTGAAGTGGTCTCAGACGGCCATCACGTTTGACCAGTCTGATCACCCAACGCACATAGCCACCCCTGGGAGGCAAGCTCTGGTGGTCGACCCAGTCGTTGAGGGAACTCGACTGACTAAAGTGTTGATGGATGGCGGCAGTAGTTTGAATATACTGTATGCTGAGACGCTGAAAGGAATGGGCATTCCGATGTCCAGACTCAGTTCAAGCAACATGAATTTCTATGGAGTCATTCCTGGCAAGAAGGTCGCATCACTCGGCCAGATTGCTCTCGATGTGGTTTTTGGTGATTCCAAGAATTTCCGCAAAGAAAAGCTGACATTTGAGGTTGTAGATTTCCAGAGTGCCTACCATGCCATTTTGGGCAGGCCAGCTTATGCATGTTTTATGGCTCGACCATGTTACGTGTACCTCAAATTGAAGATGCCTGGCCCTAAAGGCGTGATCACTGTCACTGGTAATCGCAAGAAGGCGGAAGAGTGCTTCCAGAAAGGCTCAAAGATCGCCGATGCTCAAATTGTGGCAGAAGAGTGGCAGGAACATCAGAGAAATGCAGACCCGGGTGATTTGTTGCGGGCCAAGAAGCCCGCTACGGAATCAGCGTTTCAGTCGTCCGATGAGACAAAACTAGTTCACATCCACCCGACCGACCCCAACGCTGCTCCGACTCATATCTCCACAACACTCGACCAAAAATAGGAAGAAGCGCTCATCCAGTTCCTTCGTGAGAACTGGGTCATCTTTGCATGGAAACCTTCTGACATGCCAGGTGTACCCAGGAGGCTGGCTGAGCACCGTCTGTGAGTCGATTCAAAGACAAAACCTGTCAAGGAACATCTGCGACGGTCCACCGTCCAGAAAAGGAAGGCTATTTGTGAGGAGGTGGCTCGGCTCTTAGCAGTAGAGTTTATCCGAGAGATTTACCACTCCGAGTGGCTCGCCAATGTGGTCATGGTCCCTAAAAAGGACAACTCACTTTGCATGTGCATTGACTTTAAACATATCAATCGGGCCTGCCCGAAAGATCATTTTCCTCTTCCCCGCATCGATCAAATAGTCGACTCGACTGCGGGATGTGAGCGACTGTCTTTCTTAGACGCCTATTCTGGGTACCATCAGATCCGTCTGTATGGACCCGATGAGATCAAAACAGCTTTCATCACCCCATTTGGGTGCTTCTGTTATGTCACCATTGCCATTCGGCCTCAAAAATGCCGAAGCCACGTTCATGAGGATGATTCAGAAGTGTTTGCTCACTCAAATCAGTCGGAATGTGGAAGTATACATGGATGACATTGTGGTCAAGTCACGAAAAGGTTCCGACCTGCTGACTGACCTCGCTGAAACATTTGCTAACCTCAGGAGGTATGATATCAAGCTTAATCCATCCAAGTGCACATTCGGAGTTCCTGGCGGAAAGTTACTCGGTTTCCTCGTTTCCGAACGAGGAATCGGTGCAAATCCAGAGAAAGTGGGCACTATACTCCGAATGAAATGACCTGTGCGTATGCACGATGTTCAAAAGCTTACTGGTTGCTTGGCCGCTTTAAGTCGATTCATCTCTCGTCTCGGTGAGAAGGCATTGCCTCTTTACCGACTGATGAAGAAGTCAAACAAGTTCGAGTGGACTCCTGAAGCTGACGCAACGTTTGCAGAGTTAAAAACCCTGCTTTCCACCCAGCCAGTGCTTGCTGCCCCGATCAGCAAAGAGCCTTTGCTGCTTTACATTGCAGCCACAGGACAAGTCGTTAGTACAGTACTTATGGTCGAGCGGAAAGAAGAAGGGAAAGCCTTCAAAGTTCAGCGCCCAGTATATTACATTTCTGAAGTCCTGACCCCATCAAAGCAACGATACCCTCATTATCAGAAGCTTGTATATGGGATTTATATGACCACGAAGAAAGTTGCTCACTACTTCTCTGACCATACCATCACAGTCGTCAGCGATGCCCCTTATCAGAGATTCTGCATAACAGAGATGCAACTGGTCGAGTGGCAAAATGGGCGATTGAACTCCTTCCTCTTGATATCAGATTTGAGGCAAAGAAAGCTATCAAGTCCCAAGCAATAGCATATTTCCTTACCGAGTGGACTGAACAGCAGTTACCGACTCAAGTTCACTCGGAGCACTGGACTATGTTCTTTGATGGCTCTAAAATGCTGAATGGTTCTGGTGTCGGGGTAGTGTTGGTTTCCTCCCGAGGAGATAAGCTCAGATATGTACTCCAGATTCACTTTGACTCCTCCAACAATGAAGCAGAATACGAAGCACTTTTGTATGGGTTGCGTATGGCCATTTCACTCGGCGTCCGTCGCCTCATGGTCTACGGCGACTCGGATTTGGTGGTTAACCAAGTGATAAAGGAGTGCGACGTCAGAAGCCTAGCTATGACTGGTTACTGCAATGCAGTAAGAAAGCTGGAGAAGAAGTTCGAGGGGTTAGAGCTTCATCACGTACCCCGACTGAAAAACCAGGCAGCTGATGACTTGGCGAAGATAGGTTCCAAAAGAGAAGCCATCCCGAGTGGCGTGTTTTTGGAGCATGTTCACACGCTGTCAGTTCAAGAAGATCCTTTCACTGAAGAAGCCCCGCAGCCAAAAAGCCCCACAGATCCGACTGAAGTCGAGGTCCCAGCTGTGGTCGACTTAATCATGGAAGTTCTGGTTATCACTCCCGACTGGACAGTGCCCTACATCGCGTATATTCTAAAGAAAGAGCTCCCAGAGAATGAAGAAGAGGCTCGGCAGATCGTCCGTCGATCCAAAGCCTTTACTGTCATGAGGGGACAGTTGTACCGAGAAAGTGCGACTGGAGTCAGCCAGAAATGCATAACACTGGAAGAGGGTCGAATGATTCTCAACGACATCCACTCGGGGACCTGTGGCCATCATGCGTCCTCTTGGACCATTGTGGCTAAAGCATACCGAGCGGGTTTTTACTGGCCCAGAGCAAATGAAATGGCGAAAGAGATAGTCGACAAGTGTGAAGGATGTCAGTTCTACTCCAACATGTCACACAAACCCTCCTCAGCCTTGAAGACCATCCCAATCGTCTAGCCTTTCGCTGTTTGGGGGTTAGATATGGTTGGACCACCCATGTACTGGTGGCAGTCGACAAGTTCACCAAGTGGATCGAAGCCAAGCCCATTAAAAATCTTGATGCAAGCACTGCCATCAGCTTTATCAGAGAATTAATATTCAGATATGGAGTTTCGTATAGCATCATCACTGATAATGGGTCAAACTTCGACTCCGATCAATTCAAAGCCTTCTGCGCTTCTCAAGGCACTCGAGTCGACTATGCTTCAGTTGCCCACCCCCAGTCGAATGGACAGGCAGAAAGAGCAAACGGCCTAATTCTCAAAGGACTGAAACCCCGATTGATGCGTGACCTCAAGCACGCGGCAGGCGCGTGGGTCGACAAACTTCCATCAGTTCTTTGGGGATTGAGGACTACGCTAAATCGGTCGACTGGGCGGACTCCATTCTTTCTGGTCTACGGAGCCGAAGCGGTTCTGCCAAGCGACCTGCTTCACAATGCACCACGAGTCGAGCTCTACTCTGAAGTCGAAGCAGAGCAAGCCCGGCATGATGCAGTCGACCTTCTGGAAGAAGAAAGAGAGATGGCCATGATCCGATCGACCATCTATCAGCAAGACTTGTGTCGATTCTACGCCAGAAATGTGAAGAGCCGAGCCTTCCAAGAAGGAGACTTGGTCCTCTGAGTGGACCAACAAAAGCCACACAAACTCGCCCCTACTTGGCAAGGCCCCTTCATTGTTACCAAAGTTCTCCACAACGGAGCATACCGTCTCTACAACGTCGATCGCCAGATTGACGAGCCACGAGCTTGGAATGCGGATCTGCTCCACCCCTTTTATACTTAAGTATTCACTCGGATGAGTTGTAATAAAAGTACTTCTGTAGTTTATTTATCAAAGACAAGATTTTTATAATTTTCCCAGTGATTGTTGTTACTTTTGTTCACATAAATCAGTCCCCCAGTGGGTGGCTTAGCTGCGAATCCGTTTCGCCTAAGTTTGTAAAAAAAATCCTTGCGGAGTGGTGAGCCAGCCTCCCGCTCGGAGGCTTAGCTGCGAATCCGTTTCGCCTAAGCTTAAACAAAATCCTACCGAGTGGAGAGCAAACCTCCCACTCGGGGGCTTAGCTGCAAATCCGTTTCGCCTAAGTTTAAACAAAATCCTACCGAGTGGTAAGCCAGCCTTCCACTCGAAGGCTTAGCTGCAGTCCAAGTACTTGCCTAAGTTTAAACAAAATCCTGCCGAGTGGTGAGCCAGCCTCCCACTCGGGGGCTTAGCTGCAACCTAGTGTTCGCCTAAGTACAAATACAACATGCGCTCCGCAAGGAGGACAAAGCGCAGGTCGCCTGGTACCTTCTCCTTCCTAGCTACGCCACAAATACAACGTGCGCTCCGCAAGGAGGACGAAGCGCAGGTCGACTACTACCTTCTCCTTTAGAGCTACGCCACGAATACAACGTGCGCTCCGCAAGGAGGACGAAGCACAGGTCAACTGCTACCTTCTCCTTCCGAGCTATGCCACAAATACAACATGCGCTCCGCGAGGAGGACGAAGCGCAGGTCGACTGCTACCTTCTCCTTTAGAGCTACGCCATGAAAATCCTACCGAGTGGAGAGCAAACCTCCCACTCGGAGGCTTAGCTGCAGCCCAGTGCTCGCCTAAGTTTTTGAAAATCCTGCCGAGTGGAGAGCAAACCTCTCACTCGGGGGCTTAGCTGCAGCCCAGTGCTCGCCTAAGTTTTTGAAAATCCTGCCGAGTGGGGAGCAAACCTCCCACTCGGGGGCTTAGCTGCAGCCCAGTGCTTGCCTAAGTTTTTGAAAATCCTACCGAGTGGAGAGCAAACCTCCCACTCGGGGGCTTAGCTATAGCCCAGTGCTCGCCTAAGTTTTTGAAAATCCTGCCGAGTGGAGAGCAAACCT
>NC_041393.1:32008216-32008624 GCF_002162155.2 Triticum dicoccoides
AACCTCCCACTCGGGGGCTTAGCTGCAGCCCAGTGCTCGCCTAAGTTTTTGAAAATCCTACCGAGTGGAGAGCAAACCTCCCACTCGGGGGCTTAGCTGCAGCCCAGTGCTCGCCTAAGTTTTTGAAAATCCTGCCGAGTGGAGAGCAAACCTCCCACTCGGGGGCTTAGCTGCAGCCCAGTGCTCGCCTAAGTTTTTGAAAATCCTACCGAGTGGTGAGCAAACCTCCCACTCGGGGGCTTAGCTGCAGCCCAGTGCTCGCCTAAGTTTTTAAAAATCCTACCGAGTGACGAGAAAACCTCCCACTCAGGGGCTTGGCCGCAGCCCAGTGCTCGCCTAAGCATCACAAACACTAGTATATATTCCGAGCGAAGGACAATGATCGTTCGAAGGCGAATGCAAACATAT
>NC_041393.1:32008815-32020977 GCF_002162155.2 Triticum dicoccoides
ATAGCCCAGTGCTCGCCTAAGTTTTTGAAAATCCTGCCGAGTGGAGAGCAAACCTCCCACTCGGGGGCTTAGCTGCAGCCCAGTGCGCGCCTAAGTTTTTGAAAATCCTGCCGAGTGGAGAGCAAACCTCCCACTCGGGGGCTTAGCTGCAGCCCAGTGCGCGCCTAAGTTTTTGAAAATCCTACCGAGTGGAGAGCAAAACTCCCACTCGGGGGCTTAGCTGCAGCCCAGTGCTCACCTAAGTTTTCAAAAATCCTACCGAGTGGAGAGCAAACCTCCCACTCGGGGGCTTAGCTGCAGCCCAGTGCTCACCTAAGTTTTTGAAAATCCTACCGAGTGGAGAGCAAACCTCCCACTCGGGAGCTTAGCTGCAGCCCAATGCTCGCCTAAGCATGACGAGGCACAAGTCGATTGCAATTTGTGCTTCGTCCCTACCTGCAAAAGTGCATCGCAAGCACTAGTATATATTCCGAGCGAAGGGCAATAATCATTCGAAGACGGATGCAAACATATTCAACGGCAAACCCAAGTTCAGATAACGTCCTACGGGTCCGGAAGTGCTCAGGCACCAAGCCTGTTAAGGTTTATCGGTTACAAAAACCACTCGGCATTCCGAGTAGGGCTGGACGAAAAGCTCGTTACTCGTGAGTTTAACGAGCGCTCGGAAGCTCGACTCGATAAGGCTCGTGCTCGTTAGTTAATGAGTCGAGCTGAACAACAATTTTAGCTCGTTAATATAAACGAGCTTAACGAGCTAGCTCGCGAGTATCATGAGTAGCTCATTTGGCTCGTTAATTTTCAGATCACTAATTTTTAGTTTAATTACTAGATGCAAAATACTAGTGCTCAGCCTAGCCCACCGTCACAGGCCATAGCCCACCAACTCCTCGGCTCCTCCCCCACGTACTTTTCACTTTTATGGCCTCGTGGGAATCTGTTCAGTTGGCCTTTCGAAGAGACCAGAGGAGGAGTCGAGGAGACTAGCAGCAGTAGCAGAGTAGCAGGGAGTGGCGGCTACATCTAGGTCTTTGTATCTTTGACCCCGGCGTGGCGCCGTGGCTCTGCTTCCTTCTCTACTCTGGCCGCCGCCGGTGACGACTTCAGCCCGCCTCCGCCCGCCTCCGCCATCTCCATCCTCGTCCCCATGGAACGGCGCGAGCGACCAACACCTGCAACCGCGACTCCAAGCATGGAGTCCAAGGCCCGAAAGAAGGCGGTGAGGAAGAGGACTTCGGCCTCCGATTCAGCATCACGGGAGTCTCCTTCGACGGCAGCAAAGCCTTCTCATCCTCGACAGCAAGCGCATGGACAAGGGCGTCCAAGAGCAGAGGCGGCGACATCACCGACATGCTCTGATGCTGATGCCGATGCCGTTGGCGTTGGATCAGGACCAGTGAGATTCTTTGTCTCACACTCTCCTTTTCATTTTCTATTAATTCCAGTTTGCATTAGCATATACTTTGAATCTTTGACGCCCTAGGTCATCCAAATTGTAGTTAATTGATTGTGAATCTGCTGAAATACTTGTGAATCTGCTGAAATACCAACTGTAGTTAGTTGATTGTGGAAATACCAGTGTAGTTAAGTGAAATACTTTGTCACACACACACTGACACAAGCACCAGATTAGTCATGTTCAAGTACCTAGCTGAATGTTTGTGGATATCTTGTGGATTATAATTTCATTCCCTAAATTTTGTACATGCTCTAAATCACAGTATCACTTACTACTACTTAATGCAACTTCTACTTTTGTATGTGTTTCGGTTCATTATTTGTATTCCTAATCAATCAATCAATCAATCAATCAATTCACATTAATAGTATTTGGTAAATGTTTGGCTTGTAAAATCTGAATCATTCTATTTCATTTTCCACAGGAAGATGATGGCGATGAAGATGAATGGGTAGAGGTTAATGAAGGATATGAAGAGGTTGACGAGGCAGAGGCATATGATATGGATGATGATATGTCAGAGCCCTCTCTTGGATCAAGAGACAATCGAAATGACACAGAAGTTGAGGTCAATGGCAAAGAGAGAGCAAAGAAAGGAGGAAAAAGGAAAAAGGCAGGAGTGGATACTACTAAGGTGAAGGTGAAGAAAACGAGACTTAAACGTGCAAAATGTTAGCAGCATTTCAAGGAGGTCAAGGCTGTAAGTAAGAGGATGCCAGGGGCGGTTGTTACAAAGGCAAAATGTCTGCATTGTGCTAAATTGTTTGCTTATACTCCTGGGGGATCAACTACTAGTCTCAATAGGCATAAAGATGTTTGTTCAGTCTATCTGAACAAGAAGGGAAGGCAACTACAACAAGGTACAATCAACTTTGATCCTGAAAAGCCAGGTGCATCTCTCATAGTAAACCATGAATACAATCATGCGGAAGTCGTTAAGATCATAGCAAAGATGATAATTGTGCATGATTATCCCTTTAGGATGGTAGAGCATGCTTGGTTCAATATCCTCATGAGGTATATGAATGCGTCCTACAAGTTCATTGGTTGGAAGAAGATTAGAGCTGAATGCATGAAGGTGTATCTTTCCGAGAAAGAAATTCTTAAAAAGCAACTTAAGTCTGTTGAAAGCATTAGTTTGACATGTGATCTATGGACTTCAAACCAAACTCTCTCATACCTAGCTGTGGTCGCTCACTACATAGATGATGATTGGGTCATGCAATGTCGTGTTTTAAACTTCATAGAGCTAGATCCACCTCACTCGGGTAGTGTCATAGCTCAAGCAGTTTTTGAGTGTTGCCAAGAATGGAAAATAGAAGATAAGATCATGACAATCACTATGGATAATGCTTCCTCAAATGATAATGCTGCCAAGAGATTGATGGACAAGATCATTGCTAGGAAATCGGCTAAATTTATTCCTAAGTACTGCCATGTTTGCTGCTATGCGCACATTGTCAATTTGATAGTGAATGATGGCATTGCTCTATTGCAAACTTTGATCAATAAGCTTAGGGATACTGTCAAGTATTTGAAAAAATCCCCAACACACATGTACAAATTATTGATGGTTTGCAAGTCTCTGAATATGGAAATTGGTAGAGGTTTATGCCTGGATGTTGCTACTAGATGGAATTCTACATGCAGAATGGTAGAGGCTTGCACTATGTATAGAGCTGCTTTCAAGGAGTATGCAGAGGTAGATGCTACCTACAAATGGCAGCCTGAAGATGAGGAGTGGGCATTATATGAGAAGATTCAACCCATCTTGAAATCATTTGCCGAGGTAACAACTGTATTATCAGGATCTACCTATCCTACTGCCAACATTTTTTATCCATATATCATGAATGTTAAGATTGCTATCGTAGAGCATGCCATGGGTTCAAATGCAAACTTGAAAAAGATGGGAGAAGCAATGATTGATAAGTTTGATAATATTGGGATAGCAATAGTGAAGGTGAGGGAAATGAAAACAGTGGGAAAAACAAAAAAAGGAAAAGAACAATGTCATGGTCATTGCCACCATTCTTGATCCTAGGTTTAAGATGAAACTTGTTGATTACTGTTTTAAGAAAATGTATGGTAAAGAGAAGGGCAGTAGTGAGGCCGAGGGAATCAAATCTGAATTCTTTGATCTCTATGCTACTTATGAGATGGAAAATCGCAAGAATGAGGCTGCCAACAATAATGAACAGAGTTCAATATCTAGTAGGCAAACAAGTACCTCTATGTCCTCATTGTCAAGTGGGTTTCAGTCCTTCCTAGAGGAGACAAATTCAGAGCCATCTAAATCTGAATTGACCAGTTACCTTGAAGACAGAACCCATCCAATTCTGGATCCAAAGTTCAGCGTAGTTGATTGGTGGAGGTTGAATGCTCATAGATATCCTATCATGGCAAAGATGGCAAAGAAGTTCTTGACTATACCAGCAACTAGTGTCTCATCGGAGTCAACATTCTCTACGAGCGGCAGAATTCTTGATGACCATCGTAGCTCTCTCAGCCCAAACATGGTTGAGGCACTTGTGTGTGCTTCTAGCTACATTAAAGGATCAAAAGAAAACCAACTTAAGCCTACAATTGTAGTGGTAATATTACTTGTTCTCTACTGTGTATTATCTTCTTGTAACCTTAAACTCTTGCTAAATGTTAACTGAAATTGCATATTTGCACAACCTTTGTAGGAAGATGGCAATGATGATGATGTCAAGTTCATTCCATTTCCTGAAGATACGACGGAAAGCAACTAGTAGGCTTCCCATATTTTTATGAAGTGTGATTGTATTGTTGTAGCATTGTACTATTGTATATTTGCTTGCATCATAACTAGTGAATTTCTCTATGTCTATGCAGGAAGATGAATTGATGAACTGATGAGCAACTTATGTGAGGAGCAGGAGCTACTTTGCATTTCCTCATCTAGCAGCTATCATTTTATTTCGGTCATTGTTATTTATGTAAGACCTTATGTTTGAACTGTCATGCTGAAGTGGCGAAGTAGTTAATATAATATGTACTGCTAGTCTGCTAATTGAACTTGATCCAATGCTGAGCGCCTATGCCATGTTTGGCTTTCTCTTTTGAAGTCCTGGACTTGTCTTTGTCAATGGCCCTACTTATTATTGTTGTTCACCTAGCGATTGTGTATGAAGTATGAACCATAATGGTGGTCTGACTTATGATTGTGTCACTCTGTGTTGCTGTTGGTTGCTGCATTATGTGCTGCTATTTGGAAAGAGTAAATTTGGCAAGGGGTGATGCATTACTACTTTGCTACATGTTTAAATATTGAATATATGATGGAATGCTTCTGTAATGTTTACAACTGTAACGAGCGCTCGTGAGCGCTCACGAGCTTAACGAGTATTTAACGAACCGAGCCGATCAAGAGTTTGAGCTCGTTAAAGTTAACGAGCTTAACGATCATGAGCTTAACGATCACGAGCTTAACGATCGCGAGCTTAACGATCACGAGCTTAACGAGTCGAGTAGCTCGTTCGTCCAGCCCTAATTCCGAGGCAAATTTAAGGCATCAAGCATAGAAGTTTTTACCCCCTCCTGCGGAGGACTGGAAGGCGCAACAAACTTGTCCAGGTCGATTCCATCTGCGATCCAAGTGGCAGCGGCAATGAAGGTCTCCATGAAAGAGCGGAAGTCGTGCTTCCTGGTATTGGCCACCTTGAGAGACACCAACTTGTCCTCTCGCGCTTCCTTGCAGTGAACACGGACTAGAGACAGGGCAACGTCGGCACCACACCTGGCAGAAGACTTCTTCCATTCTTGCACTCGACTTGGAACTTCATTCAGTCAAGTCATCAGAGACTCGAGGTCGTTCTGAAGTGTTTATTCTGGCCAGAGTGCTGTGTCGATGCATGATGTTGCATCCTTTAGTCTCGCCAGATAGTCGACCACAGCAGCAACGCGAGACTCGAGACGGAGCACGTTCATAGAAGCTTCATCCTTCACAGGAGAGTTGATGGGATCCAAGCCAGTCTCCACTCGACTAGTCTCCTCTTCAAAGTTTTGGCAGAATTCTGTGGATACGATTCAAGGATAAGCTAATGTTCCTACAAAGTCAGTGATTACCAGTCGGATATAAGGGGTTATCTTCGAGCATGAGGAATAACTTCTTGGCGATCCCTCCCAGATAAGCCTCTAAGTCGTTCTTGTTTCCCACCAGTTCACTAGCCTTGTCACTCAGGGCCATCTTCTCACGCTTCTGTTGGGTGACCTCCTTGTTGGCCGCGTCGAGAGCAGCTTTTAGATTGGTATTCTCCTCTTCAAGTTTGCTGATTGAAGCCATCTTTTCTTCTGCAAGTTTCGTCTTGTCCGAATCCGCTTTCTGCGCCTCGGCGAGGTCAGGGTCCTTCTTCTTCAGAGCATCCCTTAGTTTATCTGCAAAACGACAATGAGATCAGACTCAAGAATGGACAAAAAATCAGGGCAGTCGTCAAGGTTCTCACCAAACATACCTTTTGCTTCCTCCTTCGCCTTCGTGAAGTTCTCCTGGACAAGCTTCAGATCAAGTTCGAGCTGGATATGCTTGTTCTCCAACTCAATATAACGATAAACAAGCTCACAAGATTTATGTGAAAGATCAGTCGACGGACATCAAAGACAGGTCACTTCCGAGTGACTAAGAGAAAAATCCTAGCATTTCTAGGACTACAGCCGAATCAAAATATTCAACTGTAGTCTCGGGGACTACACCTAGTGGGTGCACACAGAGTGCCCCCACTGGTTCTACCGGCTCGGATCGATCAGTCGACCGAAAGCAGCTAACTGTCAGCAGTTAGACGCAGCTTCAAAAAAATTGAAATATTCTTCAAACCATAGCCGACTACCAGTAGTCGACCACGGTCTCGGGGATTACACCCAGTGGGTGCACTCAGCGTGCCCCCACTGGTTCCGTGATTCCATTCGACCAGATCGAGTGAAGAAAGTAAAAGAGAACAAAGTTCTAGACATAAAGACTATAGTCGACTGCCAGCAGTCTACCATAGTCTCGGGGACTACACCCAGTGGGTGCACTCAGCGTGCCCCCACTAATCCAAACATTTCAATCGACACACCCAGTGGGTGTATGACAAACATTAAGATTTTCAGGAAGAAAAATTGTCAGGTATCATATCCTAACAGAACAGGCGGTGTTCAACTAACCTGGACATTACTCTGAAGAGCTGAACTTGCATCATAAGCTGCTTGGCTGGCGGCTCGGATCGCCTTCACCTGCTCCATCATGACCCCCGCCTGGCGTATGCCTTCCTTGGCAGCACCTGCTTGGTCCTCTGGGACGTGGTGTGTGGAGAAGAGAGAAGGTGGTTCAGCACTCGACGACGGAGGACGGGCACTCGTCAGCGGCTCCGCAAAGGACACGGTAGCCCGAGCAACGTTGCTCCCCTCCGGAACCAATGATTCAGGTGCTGACGCAACCTGAGCAGTCTTGCCAGCAGACGCCTTCCTGTTCCTCCTTTGCCTCAGTGGCGCCTCATCATCATCGTCAGGGAGATCAATGATAATGCTAGGTGGAGCTACAGAGAAAGTTCAAAGTCAAAAATGAAGATTCGATCGACCGAAAGTGAAACTGCACAGATCATACCAGAATGGGAAGTGGCAGCATCCTCCATTTCTTGATCCTCATGCCTGGCTGAAGTCTCAGAAGTAGCAGCACTGCGATTTTAGAAATCAGTCGGTCAGCGATCGAGTCGACCAAGAATATATCCATATTGAAAGGGAAAACATGAGTTATGCCATTACCCGGAAACAGTCGAAATCTCCATCCTCATCTTTGGTAGGGCCTTCACCGGTTGTGTCGGTGCCGCTCGGGGTTGCTTCGACGCTTTCTCAGTCGGCGCCGGAGAAGTCGTCCGAGGGCGTTTGGTCGGCTGCCCAGCAGGCGCGGCTCCCTTGCCACGCTCGACTACAGGATCATAGGCGAGCTTGGACTGTCTTTCAGTACGAGGAGGCTCGACTACCTCCTCCTCTTCCTCCTCAGAGCCAGCATCTTCATCACCCTCATCGCCGTCCGACTCCCACTCCTCCTGGCTTTCGCCTCCGCTTCCTTCTTCTTCTTCGGTCGGTTCTTGCGCCCCGTTGGGCATCGAGTACATCTCGGTAGTGATCTGGAAGACAACCAACAAAATTCAGTTGACCGGATTGCAGCAAAGCGGAATGAAGAAAACAAGAGGCACAGTCAGAAGAATGTGGTCAAACCTGGTCTGGTTCGTAGGACTGGTCGAGTGGCTGACTGGTAGGCCCGGGCGATCCTGTCAAATCCCGCAACAGTCGCGCGCGCGATACGTGGCGAAAAAGGGGGCGCGGAAATCGAGGCGTTCCTGCCTTATCCCATCCGAGTACTGCGGCTTCCTCCGCCTCGCGCGCTTCCTGAAATTCAGATCCCGCTAAATCCGCGAACAGCAGAGCAACTTGTCAGACTGAAGATTTTGTCTGATCTGTCGCTCGGAGATCTCCAAGTATAGAAAAGTCACTCGACCAATATCAAGAATGGATCAATGCGACTGAAAAAGAAGTTGGTGCCGCCACCTACGGTCATTTGATCCCGAACAAGACATACTCATAGCATAAAAAGAGGGGTCGGAAGAATTCTCAACTCCTTCCTCACTCAAACCTCGATCCATTCAGGGGCTAATGATGAAGCCATGTACCTAGGGTAGGGTCATGGACCTGTCCAAAATACCCTTCCCAAGGACATCTCTAGAAGAAACTACCTTTCAGTCGACCTGGAAGGATTCCACTCGACGGACTCGAAGACACTCGACCATGAAGACTCACTCGACCACCAGGAGATCTAGAGCCACTCCGCATCCAAACGGTCTGTTATTAAGTAGTCTTTATGGCCATGATATCACTTTATGTAAGACGTTACCAGTAACGTCTGGCCTTTATGTACATTGAACTCTCTGCTACTTGGGCTGGCTGGGGTCCTGGCGCACTCTATATAAGCCACCCCCCTCCACAGGCAGAAGGGTTCGCACCCCTGTAACTCTCATACATATAATCCAGTCGACCGCCTCCAGGCACCGCGACATAGGGCTGTTACTTCCTCCGAGAAGGGCATGAACTCGTAAAACCCTTGTGTGTACAATTACTCCATAGGTAGGATCTTGCCTCTCCTTAGTACCCCTACATTACTGTCAGACTTAGAACCACGACAGGCGCCGTAGTCGGCATGTCACCGGCGTCCTTGGGCATGGTCGGTGATGTCGGCATGCCGCCGTTGGTATGTGGAGATGGAGGCATCTGGATCACGGTGGAAGATGGAGGAGACGCCGTTGTGCGATCGACTAGGAATACCCTAAGCTGTTTCATTCGTGTGGCAGCGCAATGTTGGTGTGTTATATAGGCGAATCTTCTACGAATGATTCCATCTTGGCCGTGTTGATTTTCTAACTTCTTTTTTGAAAGGGTTGATTTTTCTACTCGGTGTGGCTGAAGGCTGCACATGTTGACTTCAACTTTTCTAGGCGTGGCCACTCCTTTCTACGTGCGTTGAATTGTCTACGTTTGCATCCGACGTACTTGAAACTCTCTCTAGATTTTATTTGGTTAACTTACACCAATGGCAACAAAAGGTCGTCGTCCGAGCTTGCTACACAGTCTTATTCCACGAAAGTGAGGAAATGGAATTAGTCACTTAGTCTCAAGATGGTGACATGGTGCCCAATTTGTGGCTAGAATTGACAGGACTGGCGTGGCCAAGGTGTGGAGGGGCCGGATGGAGGGGGGAAATTAAATTCTATGTATGGCTGTTGCTCCAGAACAGAAATTTGACGGCGGATCAGTTTTAAGCACGAGGATGGCCACACAACGACCGGTGCTGCCTATGTGACCAAGAACTTGAGACGGCCGAACACAGACATTACTTTGACCTGCTGCTTTGCAAAACAAGTCTGGATGCAGTTCCATCAAGCTATTAGCAGGATGGGAGCTGTGGTTTACGCGACCACTTCCATGGATGACTGGTGGTCTCGACTGAGCTCGGCCGGCGGGACCAAGGAAATGATCATGGAGGAGTTCACCCTCGCTGCCTACATTGCGTGGAATATTTGGAAGGAAAGAAATCACAGAGTTTTTGAGCAGAAAGAGATGATGCCGATCGCGCTTGCTGGTCTGATCACAGATGTGATCAAGATGTTCTACGAGGCCACCACCAGGGAGGCGACCGCTGGAACACATAGTTGAGCGCTGTTTTTCTCTTTTATCTCTTTCAGTGTTTTGTTGTACTTGTCCTCTTAGTGCCGGCTGGGTCCCCCTGCCCACGGCTGAGTGTCTTGTAAAACTTCAATTCTTCTTCGATGCAAAAGCAGAGCTACTACTATTCATGTCAAAAAAAAAGATCGTGACATGGTTGTTTCCACGTAGAAACCTATGAACTTACTGATAGAAGATAGACTAGGGGTTGCAATGCATCACATACTCGTATTCATCCACAGTGGGGTAACATATAATAGAGTACATGAGAGAGAGGGAGAGAGATACACACGCACATAAATACACGCGGCTAACAGCCTTGCATGCGCCATGCAAGGGCGATGGGTGCGTGGAGCATACGACCAGCTCTGACCGGTAACACCAAGTCCAACAGTAGACCAAAGCATAGTCTAACAGCCCCCTGCAGTGTCAACATGGGCTTGCCAGACTTTGAGACTGGATCGAAATTCAGCAAAGAGCGTGGTCGGCAACCCTTTGGTGAAAATGTCAGCATACTGCGAAGAAGTGGGGACATGCAGAACCCGAACCTCGCCAAGCGAAACCTTGTCACGCACAAAGTGAATGTCGATCTCGATATGCTTTGAACGATGGTGCTGCACACGGTTAGCAGACATGTAGACAGCAGACACGTTGTCACAATAGACAATAGTGGATCTGGACACGGGCTGGTGAAGTTCCTGCAGAAGTTGTCGCATCCATGTAGTTTCGGCAATAGCATGAGCGATGACGCGATACTCAGCCTCCGCACTGGACCTGGAAACAGTTAGCTGTCGCTTGGATGACCACGAAACCAAGTTATCCCCAAAATGAACGCAGTAACCAGACGTGGAACGACGAGTGTCGAGACAGCCAGCCAGTCAGCATCGGAGTACGCAACAAGAGAGGTGGAGGTAGAAGGTGTGATGTGCATACCGAAATCTAAAGTGCCCTTAACATACCGAACTATGCGTTTGATAAGGTTAAGGTGGGAGGTGCGAGGCACATGCATGAACAAACACGCCTGCTGAACGGAGTAAGATAGATTGGGGCGAGTGATAGTGAGATACTGCAAAGCACCGGTGAGACTGCGGTAGGTGGTAGCATCAGCAGCGGCAAGAAGGTCACCGGTGTTAACGGAAAGCTTGGCTCCTTTCATATCGAGGCGGGAGCCGAGGTTGATGTGGGCACTCTCGACGCGCATCGCGTGGATATAGGCCGCAGAAGTGAAGCCGGCGACCAGCGACGCGGTCTGGAGAGGTAGAGGTGTGTGTACCACGGGGGAGTGAGGAGGGGGAGGAGTTGGAGGAGGAGGTTGCGGGATGGATCCCAGAGCTTGGGAGGAGGGCGCCGGAGGTGTAGCCGCAGCTGCGGCGTCCATGGCAGAAGCAGTGGAGAAGGATCTAATCTAATACCATGATAGAAGATAGACTAGGGGCTGCAATGCATCACATACTCATATTCATCCACAGTGCGGTAATATATAATAGAGTACATGAGAGAGAGAGGGAGAGAGATACACACGCACGTAAACAGACTAACAATCGATCCTAGATCGATGGGAAGATAGAGAGGCTAACAGCCTTGCATGCGCCATGCAAGGGCGGTGGGTGCGTGGAGCGTACGAGGCGGGCACCGAGGTTAATGTGGGCACTCTCGACGCGCATCGCGTGGATATAGGTCGTAGAAGTGAAGCCGGCGACCAGCGACGCGGTCTGGAGAGGGAGAGGTGTGTGTACCACGGGGGAGTGAGGAGGGGGGGGAGGTGGAGGAGGAGGTTGTGGGATGGAGCCCATAGGTTAGAAGGAGGGCGCCGGAGGTGTAGCCGCGGCGGCGGTGGCGGCGGCCTCGGCGTCCATGGCGGAAGCAGTGGAGAAGGATCTAATCTGATACCATGATAGAAGATAGACTAGGGGTTGCAATGCATCACATACTCGTATTCATCCACAGTGGGGTAATATATAATATATTATACCAGAGAAAGGGAGGGAGATACACACGCACGTAAACAAACTAACAATCGATCCTAGATCGATGGGAAGATAGAGCGTCTAACAACCTTGCATGCGCCATGCAAGGGCGGTGGGTGCGTGGAGCGTACGACCAGCTCAGACCAGTAACACCAAGTCCAACAGTATACCAAAGCATAGTCTAACACTTACCCTTCACACTATCTTCAATGCGGAGAACTGTGCACTGAAACCGTACATCTAAGACAGTAAAACCGAGTCATTTTCCTGCTCTCTCATGATCCCCTGTGTTTTTGGACATCGAATTTTGTGATCTGGATGTTCTTGGTTGTCTTAGCTCAACGAGCACCCCCCCCCCTCCCTGCCCCCAAGTGGTGGTCCGGATGACCTAGAGGGACGCTGCTCCGGTGGAAAAAACAGCATGTGCCCGTTGATTGGGCGTGTGCAAGACGATCCAACTAATTGATCTATTTCAGTCAATCAAATGAAGTCGATCCAATCTGGCTCTTCCCTTTCCCACTC
>NC_041393.1:32021354-32064280 GCF_002162155.2 Triticum dicoccoides
CACCAGAACTGGCGTTCGCAGGTGCACTATAGCATCGTGGATGGTGGCGTGGGCCTCCGCACTTCCCCAACACCGGGCGTGTTGGTAGTGGGTTTGCATGGCACAACCGATATCGACGAGGCGGTGGTGACGGCCATGTGACTTCATGGTCACCAGCAATCTTTCCAGCCGTCTCCCATCCTGCGCATTTTTGGCCATCGCATTTACAATCTAGACGTTCTTGGTCATCAAATCTCAACAAGTGTGTCCTCTCCCCTAATAGGCTTGATGTTCTAGAAGGATGCTACTCGGGTGGAAAGATGGCATGTGCTAGTTGGAAAGATGCTGCTCTGCTCTAAAAAAGTTGCATCATGTGGTAATACAGTTGCACAATATAGCACCAAAGGTGGCATACAAAAATGATGACCAAACATACTCATGCGGGATCTAGTTTCAAAGATCTCGCCGCGAGGGTTCCAAAACGGATCTGAATTCCGACACACAGTTTAAAAGATACGACTTTTTAAATTTTTTAAAATTCCAATAAATACACATGCGCATCCATCGGACAAGGAATAAATGCGGTATCTTGCCCACGTGACCATCGTATTAATACATGCCAAGTCTTGAATAAAGATAAAATTTAATCCGCAAGCTTGCATGCATGCGTGTGTAAGAGCCAACTGCTTTCTCTAATTAGTGTCGTACACACTTTTTAGAATTTAGGTAATCCTTTTGGGTTCGAAATCTCTCTCTCTCTCTCTCTCTCTCTCCCTCTCTATGAATTTTCTTGGAATTTAGACTTGATCAAAATTTGTTGATTTTTTCCCTAACATATTCCATTGTGTAGTTCGACCAGTGGTCATTTTTCATGTGGAGTGACTTGAACACTTGATATTTGTTTTTTTACAAGGGAAATCTTTTCCTAATAATAAAGCACGGGTTGAGTCTGTCGGGTTCACCGTCGCCCTGTTTTTATACAAAGGTCCCTGTGGTTTTTAGGAATTAAACTCGCGGTCCTTCTTTATCTTCTTTAAGTGGATAATCCAAAAAAACGTTTCGGTTTTACAAAGAGGACCCTGGGTCTTTAGCACAGGACGGTGACTAGACGGGTCAGATTGGACTACGGCAGAGGAGGGGCGGAGGCGCGAGCCTGCTGGCCGGATCCGGAGCAAGCAGATCCTGCTGACGCGGGCAAGCTGGGTCGCAACGGCAGGCGTCGGTGCACAGGTTCCGGCGACTGAACGCTAGCATGAGTTCTAAGCTCTATGGTTGCGGCGCCATTGTTGCTGTTCTGAGTTCTCCTGTTCGGCGAAGAAGAGAGAGGGTGAGGAGAGAGATGAGACCGGTGCTAGAGAATTGGGAAGGAGAAGCGGGGAAGAGCCAGCTCACCAGCGGGGTCCCTGCTGATGTTGCTGCAGATCGCCAACGGGGGTGGCTGGCTCGACCCACTCGGGTTCGAGCTGCGGGAGAGGGGCACCTGGGAGGCTGCCTGCTTCTTCGTAGACGAGGGCGCGAGGAAGCGCTCGGGAGCGGTGGGATCTGGGAGAGAAGGGGGCTGCGCTGTGTAGCTGTTTGCAGGTCTCTCGATGGGGAATTGATCTAATCCAGCAGACTGAGGGTCCCACACACCGCTACCTCATCTCTCCTGGTCCAGTCATTTTCTTTCCATGGACCCCTATCCACATACGACCTCTCTCCTCCATAGCACTAGCACCCATACCCACACCAAGGGCGTGTTTGGTTGCAGTTTGCAACAGTAGTTGCATTGCATGTCCATCTCCAGCCAGCCTGGTTGATGAAATGCAGCCTCATATGCAGCAGATGCAACCTGTTTGGTTGCCTGCATCGCATGGAGAGGCACTTACCCCCACTGCTGTTTAGTTGCCGTTTTTGTGCTTAGGGTGTGAGCAGATGCAAACTTCAGATGTTTGGTTGCAAACAGCGTTTGTGTTCTGCTCACCCCAATCAAATGTGGTGGCCTTACCACCACACATGATCAGCACAACAGCAACAACACAACTGCAAGATCAAACAAAGCAAGCAATGTAATGACAGCAAACTTAACACAGCAAGCAAGCAAATGACAGCAAACTACTTAACTACATAGCATAAGTCTAGATTAAGAGCAGAGGCATCCTCCTTCCCTGCTCCGTGCCACGGTGCTGCTCCTGGCCAAAATATGAACAAGTTCCCAGCACAAGTCTCACCACACACCATAAAAGTTCTCCACTAACACCTTACTTAACTTAACTACATAGCCTGCTTGATGCCACCATGGCAGTTGCGCCTACTGCAATGATACCTGCACATGACCGAGGAGTCGTGGTTGTAGATCTGAACCTTCAGTCCGAGTCCTGAGATGCGCACAATGACGAGCTCGCCGGGGACGATCCGGTGGCGGCGGCAGAAGTAGTTCCACCCCCGGCCAAACACCATGTGGCCCTCGAAGTTGTGGACCTGCACCCAGAACACGCACCGCTTGTTCGCCGACAGCCTGATGATACGTCTCCAACGTATCTATAATTTTTGATTGTTCCATGCTATTATATTACCCGTTTTGGATGTTTATGGGCTTTACTTTACACTTTCATATCATTTTTGGGACTAACCTACTAACCGGAGGCCCAGCCTGTATTGTTATTTTTTTGCCTATTTTAGTATTTCGAAGAAAAGGAATATCAAACGGAGTCCAAACGGAATGAAACCTTCGGGAGCGTGATTTTTGGAACAAACGTGATCCAGAGGACTTGGAGTGCAAGTCAAGAAGCAATCAAGGAGGCCACGAGGGTGGAGGGCCCCCCCCCCCCTATTGGGCGTGCCCCCTATCTCATGGGCCCCTCGGGCGTCCACCGACATACTTCTTCCTCCTATATATACCCATGTACCCCAAAAACATCAAGGGAGACGATGAAAAACTATTTCCACCACCATAACCTTCTGTATTCGCGAGATTCCATCTTGGAGCCTTCGCCGGCGCTCCGCCGGAGGGGGAATTGACCACGGAGGGCTTCTACATCAACACAATAGCCTCTCTGATGAGTTGTGAGTAGTTTACCACAGACCTTCGGGTCCATAGTTATTAGTTAGATGGCTTATTCTCTCTCTTTGAATCTCAATACAAAGTTCTCCTTGATCTTCTTAGAGATCTATTTGATGTAAATCTTTTTGCGGTGTGTTTGTCGAGATCCGATTAATTGTGGGTTTATGATCAAGTTTATCTATGAGAAATATTTGAATCTCCTATGAATTCTTTTATGTGTGATTAAGTTATCTTTGCAAGTCTCTTCAAATTATCAGTTTGGTTTGGCCTACTAGATTGATCTTTCTTGCAATGGGAGAAGTGCTTAGCTTTGGGTTCAATCTTGCGGTGTCCTTTCCCAGTGACAGCAGGGGCAGCAAGGCACGTATTGTATTGTTGCCATCGAGGATAAAAAGATGGGGTTTATATCATATTGCATGAGTTTATCCCTCTACATCATGTCATCTTTCTTAATGTGTTACTATGTTCTTTATGAACTTAATACTCTAGATGCATGCTGGATAGCGGTCGATGTGTGGAGTAATTGTAGGAAATATGCCCTAGAGGCAATAATAAAATGGTTATTATTGTATTTCCTTGTTCATGATAATTGTCTATTGTTCATGCTATAATTGTATTAACTGGAAACCGTAATACATGTGTCAATACATAGACCACAACATGTCCCTAGTATGCCTCTAGTTGACTAGCTCGTTGATTAATAGATGGTTATGGTTTCCTGACCATGGACATTAGATGTCATTGATAACGAGATCACATCATTAGGAGACTGATGTGACGGACAAGACCCAATCCTAAGCATAGCACAAGATCGTGTAGTTCGTTTGCTAAGAGATTTTCTAATGTCAAGTATCAATTCCTTAGACCATAAGATTGTGCAACTCCCGGATACCGTAGGAATGCTTTGGGTGTACCAAACGTCACAACGTAACTGGGTGGCTATAAAGGTGCACTACAGGTATCTCTGAAAGTGTCTGTTGGGTTGGTACGAATCGAGACTAGGATTTGTCACTCCATATGATGGAGAGGTATCTCTGGGCCCACTAGGTAATGCATCATCATAATGAGCTCAGTGTGACTAAGTAGTTAGTCACAGGATCATGCATTATGGAACGAGTAAAGTGACTTGCCGGTAACGAGATTGAACGAGGTATTGGGATACCAACGATCGAATCTCGGGCAAGTAACATACCGATTGACAAAGGGTATTGTATACGGGATTGATTGAATCCCCGACATCATGGTTCATCCGATGAGATCATCGTGGAACATGTGGGAGCCAACATGGGTATCCAGATCCCGCTGTTGGTTATTGGCCGGAGAACGTCTGGGTCATGTCTGCATGGTTGCTAAACCCGTAGGGTCTACACACTTAAGGTTCGGTGAAGCTAGAGTTGTTTTGGGAAATAGTATGTGGGTACCGAAGGTAGTTCGGAGTCCCGGATGTGATCCCGGACGTCATGAGGAGTTCCGGAATGGTCCGTCGGTGAAGATCGATATATTGGACGAAGGGTATTGGAGTCCAGAAGTGTTCCCGGGGTACCAGGCTATGGCCAGCATGACCGAAAGGTGTTTCGGGAGCCCCGGCAAGTGTTGGAGGGCCTCATGGGCCAAAAGGGAAGGGGAAAACCAGCCCACTAAGGGGTGGTGCGCCCCCACACCCTTTCCCACGTTATTTTGGGGGGTGGGGCGCCTCCACCTGGCTTGGGAGGCAATCCTCCACCTGCTTGGCTTTGGGGGCAAGTCTCCCTAGGATTTTCCCTAGGGAGATCCAATCTGCTTGGCCGCCGCCCTAGGGGAAATCCTAGGGCGCCTCCCCCTCTCCCCTTTCCCCTATATATAGTGGAGGGGTGGGAGGGCAGCCGGACCTCTTCCCTGGCAGCCCCTCTCCCTCCTCCAACAAATCGTAGGGCGCCTCCCCCTCTCCCCTTTCCACGAGCTCCACCACCACCATGCCGTCGTGCTGTCGGAGTTCTCCCTCAACTTCTCCTCTCCCCTTGCTGGATCAAGAAGGAGGAGACGTCCCCGGGCTGTACGTGTGTTGAACGCGAAGGCGCCGTCCATTCGGCGCTAGATCGGATCTTCCGCGATTTGAATCGCCGCGAGTACGACTCCATCATCCGTGTTCTTGTAACGCTTCCGCTTAGCGATCTTCAAGGGTATGAATATCCACTCCCTCTCTCTCTCTCTCGTTGCTAGAATCTCCTAGATTGATCTTGGTGATACGTAGGAAAATTTTGAATTTCTGCTACGTTCCCCAACAGTGGCATCATGAGCTAGGTCTATTGCGTAGATTCTATGCACGAGTAGAACACAAGTTGTTGTGGGCGTTGATTTTGTTCAATATGCTTACCGTTACTAGTCCTATCTTGTCTCGATGGTATTGTGGGATGAAGCGTCCCGGACCGACCTTACACGTACACTTACGTGAGACAGGTTCCACCGACTGACATGCACTTGTTGCATAAGGTGGCTAGAGGGTGTCAGTCTCTCCCACTTTAGTTGGATCGGATTCGATGAAAAGGATCCTTACGAAGGGTAAATAGCAATTGGAATATCACATTGTGGTTTTGGCATAGGTAAGAAATGTTCTTGCTAGAAACCTATAGCAGCCACGTAAAAAACTTGCAACAACAATTAGAGGAGGTCTAACTTGTTTTTGCAGCATATGCCGCGTGATGTGATATGGCCAAAGAGGATGTGATGAATGAAATATATGTGATGTATGAGATTGATCATGTTCTTGTAATAGGAATCACGACTAGCATGTCGATGAGTATGACAACCGGCAGGAGCCATAGGAGTTGTCTTAATTTATTGTATGACCTGCGTGTCATTGAATAACGCCATGTAATTACTTTACTTTATTGCTAAACCGTTAGCCATAGTAGTAGAAGTAATAGTTGGCGAGACAACTTCATGGAGACACGATGATGGAGATCATGATGATGGAGATCATGGTGTCATGCCGGTGACGATGATGATCATGGCGCCCCGAAGATGGAGATCAAAAGGAGCAAAATGATATTGGCCATATCATGTCACTATTTGATTGCATGAGATGTCTATCATGTGTTTACATCTTATTTGCTTAGAATGACGGTAGCATAAATAAGATGATCCCTCTCTAAAATTTCAAGAAAGTGTCCCCCCTAACTGTGCACCGTTGCGAAGGTTCGTTGTTTTGAAGCACCACGTGATGATCGTGTGTGATAGATTCTAACGTTCGCATACAACGGGTGTAAGCCAGATTTACACATGCAAAACACTTAGGTTGACTTGACGAGCCTAGCATGTACGGACATGGCCTCGGAACACAAGAGATCGAATGGTCGAGCATGAGTCGTATAGTAGATACGATCAACATGAAGATGTTCACCTATGATGACTAGTCCGTCTCACGTGATGATCGGACACGGCCTAGTTGACTCGGGTCATGTATCACTTAGATGACTAGAGGGATGTCTATCTGAGTGGGAGTTCATTAGATGAACTTAATTATCATGAACATAGTCAAAAGGACTTTGCAAATTATGTCGTAGCTTACGCTTTAGTTATACTGTTTAAGATATGTTCCAAGAGAAAATTTAGTTGAAAGTTAACAGTAGCAATTATGCGGACTGGGTCCGTATTCTGAGGATTATCCTCATTGCTGCACAGAAGGCTTATGTCCTTAATGCACCGCTCGGTGTGCTGAACCTCGAGCGTCGTTTGTGGATGTTGCGAACATCTGACATACACGTTTTGATGAGTACGTGATAGTTCAGTGCGTAATGTAAAACGGTTTAGAATTGAGGCGCCGAAGACGATTTTGAAACGTCGCGGAACATATGAGATGTTCCAAGGGCTGAAATTGGGATTTCAAGCTAGTGCCCACGTCAAGAGGTATGAGACCTCTGACGAATTTTCTAGCCTACAAACTAAGGGAAAAAAGCTCAATCGTTGAGCATGTGCTCAGATTGTCTGAGCACTACAATCACTTGAATCGAGTGGGAGTTATCTTCCAGATGAGATAGTGATGGTTCTCCAAAGTAACTGCCACCAAGCTACTAGAGCTTCGTGATGAACTATAACATATCAGGGATAGACATGATGATCCTTGAGCAATTCGCGATGTTTGACACCGCAAAAGTAGAAATCAAGTAGGAGCATCAATTGTTGATGGTTAGTAAAACCACTAGTTTCAAGAAGGGCAAGGGCAAGAAGGGATACTTCATGAAACGACAAAACAGTTCCTGCTCTAGTGAAGAAACCCAAGGTTGAACCCAAACCCGAGACTAAGTGCTTCTGTAATAAGGGGAACGGTCACTGAAGCAGAACTACCCTAGATACTGGATAGATGAGAAGGCTGGCAAGGTCGACAGAAGTATATTGGATATACATTATATTAATGTGTACTTTACTAGTACTCCTAGTAGCACCAGGGTATTACATACCGGTTCGGTTGCTAAGTGTTAGTAACGCGAAATAAAAGGGCTACATAATAAACGGAGACTAGCTAAAGGCGAAGTGACGATAAGTGTTGGAAGTGTTTCTAAGGATGATTTGGTCAAACATCGCACGATCCCTCTACCATCGAGATCGGTGTTAAACCTAAATAATTGTTATTTGATGTTTGCGTTGAGCATAGACATGATTGGATTATGTTTATCGCAATACGGTTATTCATTTAAGGAGAATAATGGTTACTCTGTTTATTTGAATAATACCTTCAACGGTCTTGCACCTAAAATGAATGTTTTATTGAATCTCGATCGTAGTGATACACATGTTCATGCCAAAAGATATAAGATAGTAATGATAGTACCACATACTTGTGGCACTGCCACTTGAGTCATATCTAACATATAAAGCCTCAAGAAGTGCTAGGCACAACAAATGCCTCGAGCGCACGGTACCATGCGAGGGAAAAAAACCACCGCATCACGCCGCACGTGGGGACGCATCGCACCACGCGAAGGAAAAAACCACCGCTCTGTGGTGAGCCCCGCGCCCGTCCGCTTTCTCCTCCATCCCCCTCGTCTCCAACCCTAAAATATTTTCCCCCTACAGCCTTCTCATCCCCTCCACTCCCTCGACAACGGTGGTGGCGGCCCCCTCTGGTGGCGGAGGAGGAGGGGGGAGATGGTGGCGCAGCGGCGACCTTCCCCTCACGCATCCCATCCCCCCTCGTCATCCCGGATCCCACCGGACCCGAGGCATGCGGGCGCGGCGGCGACCTGCAAGGGAAGGGTAACACTCGAGTCGATCCAGCGCCATGGATCGGTCCCTGCGGGAGAAAGAGAAAATGAGGGAGAGAGAAGGAAGGAGAGGAAGGAGAAAGAGAGAGGAAAGAGGAGAGGGAGGTGCAGCGTTGACCGACGGCTCGCGCGGTGGTGCGGCAGACGGCGGCCTCAGTGGTTGTGCGGCGACACCATGCAGCTCCTGTGCCGCGCAACCCTCTCCTCGCAGGCTCAACAGGAGGTTCCCGAGCCAGCTCGGGCTGCTGCTACCTCTTCCTCGCCGCCCAACAGGTCGTCGTGCTGGGGGAGTAGGGTAGCATCCGGTCCACAGGCTGGGGTGGAGGCCTTCCCAACTTGGACTGCGCATCCTCCTCTTCGCCGCATCATCGCCCTGGCCAGCTGAGCACCAACCCAACGGTGACGACATCCGATGCCAACACACCGAGGTGAGCTTCACCAAATACTCTCTCTCTCTCTATCTATCTATCTATCTATCCATCTCTACCTATCTCTTCATGTGGCCTCCTCCCTCTCTGTAATCTTTCGAGATTGATTTTGTTTCTAGGTTATACTCCAATCAAACATGTGAATATTTACCAGAGTGCTTCAAGATCGATCCAATGATCCACTGTCGCTCTGCTGTTGGGACTAATTTGGACGGGAATGGTGATTTCATGGTTGATTATGGTTACTTGGTTCTTTCTCTTGGAGTTACTGTGAATACATTCAACACTCCTGGTGTGATGGAGCATTGCCACTTTCTGAAGGTAAAATCCTGATTGGCATTGTGTGTCTCTTTACTGTTCTGCTATTTCTCATGTTTCAATCTTGAGATGTAAGTTACAGTTTAATTTCCTGCAAACTCTTGAGATATATGGTATTTATGCCGTGCAGTATTAGTCATATCTTGTGCTTATAGCCTCACATTGTAAATGTCAGGTAGTGGAGGATGCCCAAAAGATTCAGAAGAGCGTGATAGACTGCTTTGAAAAGGCGTCACTTCCTAACCTCAGTGAAGAGGAGAAAAGGAAGATCCTTCACTTTGTGATTATCGGTGGTGGACCTACTGGGGTTGAATTTTCTGTGGAGTTTCACGATTTTCTTGTCGAAGATCTGGTGAAGCTATATCCTGCAATTGAAGAAAACTCTCAACTCCTACTTGTGCTCCGCCTCTTCCTCCTTTTCATCGCTCAATAGGAGGCAGTTTGTCTGGCCGTGCAGCAGACCGCGTCCTCAGCAGGTCAGTGACGGCGGTTGCAGCTGGTGCACGCTGGCGATTCCAATGACAACAGGAATCTGCAACTTGTTAGACTTCTTTGCAACCCCAACAAGGCCCTCATCTGCTTTGTCTACATATATGCATGATTTCTATGATTGGAATCAGATAGCACTAACTATGTGTTGGACTGCTAATATTTATTTGCTTGATGATCCTTGAAGCGCACTCTACGCTCATACATGATCCCACATATTCCAGGTATAATGATACTATCTTTAGTGTTCTGTTCACGGGAATTTGACAAGTCACTGCTTAAGATTCCTTAACTTTTGTACAGATGCTTTCTTGAGGCTTTGGCTAAAAATCAGTGGTGTACGTCACTCATCAGGTTGAGTTTTTACCAGTTGCTGATCTTATTATTCTGGTTATATTGTCATGAGTAAAAAAATAATGCACTTCTTTTTGAGGAATCTTCATGCATATTTGTTGCATCCTTACAAAGTAATTGTACTTTAGGTAACTAATGACGGGCTAATGCCTTAAGCTGGGACATACAACAAAATACTTATTTTATGGGAGGAGTTTATGGAACCGGGTAGTGCTCATCAGGATGCTCTTGCAGCAATTAACACAATCGATGTGTCTAATGGAGCCAGTGAATAACCTTGCCACCCTTCAGTATGGCCACTTTTAATATATACTACAATTTCTGTATGCAAGAGTGACCTTCTACTGTTCTAAATGTAGTGTTCCGTTTAAAAAGAAATTCCATGCGCAGATTTAATGTGTACGATCGAACTATCTTTAGTTTATCAAGGTACTCTTTCTAATATTTACTGTAATAGCAGGTTTTAGCAAATATTTAGTATTGAGGTGTTGATGACAGCAAACACTATCCTGCTTGTCTGTTTTCTAGATGTGTTTCTATATGCTTTTCAGTTGTTAGTTGTGATACTTTTTATTGTCTTTCAAAATTAAGATGTGCTCTGTATATGTGATGATACTGTATACTTTCTACAGTTATTGAACTATATACTTTTTTTATTTATGCTTATGGAGTGCTTAGTTAATTGCTTGCAAGTAGATTTTATAGATACCAATAGAAATAGTAACTTGGGATTTATTTCTGTTCAACCTCTGTGATCTAGATGAGCAAAGCAACAACCTTGGCTTTATTTCTTTGTGATGAAGATAAGCAAAACAGTAACTTGGATTTTAATTCTGTTCTCTATGATGTAGATGAGCAAGATTTCTAACCTACAAAGTAATTTATTTTAGCATGGTTTTGTCACTATGATTGGTAATATGAAGTTTATTTATTCTAGGTTCCTATCTTTAGACAGTCACATCCACGTTCGTACTTTTAAAATAGTTGTTGCAATGGGGAAGAGCATTTCTGCAATAGCAACATATCACGACCCAATGGGCATAGGCCGAACCAACCACCATCACTATTGCTTCAGGATTAGATAGCCAACTTCCACTCATGAGGTGAGTTTGCTTACTCTACTTTCAGTGTACTGTGCAGATATGTTGGTTAGAAATTTTGCTATGTGCATGTCAAGTTGATTAGATATGAAAAATATGCTCTATAATACCCACATAATACTTGTTTAAATTGGCTTTTCCCTGGTTCATCAGTGCACACATGAAACCGGTAATAAGAAGAGAATCACCTGATTTTTTATAGTCTATTTTAGTAAGCATGTTCATAATATTAGGATAGTTTAATTTGAGAACAATTGGCTGGAGGAACGATGTAATTTGATACTCTGTTAGGTTGATCTCCAGAGAAATTTGGTTTTTGGTTTTTCATTGATGTACGTTAATCTGTTGTGAATCTTGTTCTCTTAATCGACGTGTTTCTTTTGGCCAAATTCTAATTTCTTAGCTTGCTCCATCCCATTTTTTTGTGTCCCTACCTTGAAGATAAGTCCAGTAGTTCACTCGTCCTATTTATATATTTGACAACTTCGTTCTTCTCTAGCATTGCAGCTATATTCGCACAGTGTCTCATATTATTTGGTCCGAGATTGCAATTATTTGGATGATTCAAACTTACTTTATCTTCAACGGATTTGAACTCCAACCAAATTCAAATGATGAAAGGTCAATTTCGTTCCTTTTTCTCACTTCCATCTATGGGATACGTATTTTGAATACAATGCTCTTTTAGGAAAGAAAGCTCCGCTCTTACAGCTGCTTGACAACTCCATATCAGGCGGTCGCCGCGCCTCTCTGTCGCTGCTATGAGTTTTCTTAATTCAGAAAAATTGTGGGTTACATATTTTAAATACAATGCTTTTTTTAGGAAAGAAAGCATGGCTCACTGCTTGTCAACTACATATCAGTTGAGAGCTGGTCATGATAAATATGGGTCGAAACATGATTCACGGTAATTTAGTAAAGAAAACAGATCAGACCTGAAGCCTATTTATCTTTGTTTCTTGATATATGCATACACCGCTATTCACTGGTAGTTTTTGGAATAATCATCTTTTGTGGTTACTAGAAGGTAGAAATACGGGAGATAGCACCCACGCATTGGCATAGTAAATGTTTGAACCATACCGTCCTAAAACCATTTCTTTACACTGAGCCCCCTACTTCCTAAAAGATTTTCTTTTCAGTTTACTGAATATATTTTTCTTGCTTGAACTAGAACAGGGAAGCAAGCGACAAAAGATTGTGACATTGTTGATATTTGGAGACGCATCAAAATACAGACAAGGTCCTGCATTTTGTGAAAGGTGCAATATTGAATCTTCTTGCACTAATCTAGAATGGATCGTGACTTCGCCCAAAAGTGAGGTATATTGAGCTTGTTGGCACATAGTTAGATATTGTTAGAAGTCCTGGTTGCAATTCGTTTTTTTTTGCATCTACCGGTAGCTCTTCTACTTCTGGTTCATACTTCCTAAAAGATTTTCATTTCAGTTTACTGGATATATTTTTCTTGCTTGAACTAGAATAGGGGAGCAAGCGGCAGAATATTGTGACATTGCTGCTATTTGGAGACGCGTCAAAATACAGACAAGGTCCTGCATTTTGTGAAAGGTGCAATATTGAATCTTCTTGCACTGATCTAGAATGTATCTGACTTCGCCCAAAAGTGAGGTATATTGAGCTTGTTGGCACATAGTTAGATATTGTTAGAAGTCCTGGTTGCAATTTGTTTTTTTTGCATCTACCGGTAGCTCTTCTACTTCTGGTTCATGGAATGAATATTCCATGTCTATAGTTTGTTGTATGCAATACCTATCAAGAAGGATTTATTGCTGCAGATTGATATTTGACTTTTAAATAGATACATCAACTCCCAAAAGCATTACTAGGCTTGTTAAATGCATGCAGTATTGATCTTGTGGTTGAGAACTATTTTTTATTGCTATGTACAAGCTATACTTATTCCCAAAAAAATTATATGCATGTCAGGTTCAGAAATAATTTCTCAAAAACAAATGAGTTCAGAAAGATTAGTGAACCAAAAGGACTTAGACATCATCAGTGACCATTGCTGAATTTGTTAGATTGATGTCGCCTTGTTTATATATTCTTGGGATATAGTGCAATGTTTGATAGTTTGTCATGTAATCGTGTTGATTTTGCTGAACTAAGTGTCTCTCGATATATTTGTTAGAAAGTGATTTCTAACACAATGTTTTGATAGCAAGTTATCCAAAATTAATACCTGAAGCAAGCGATAGAGTGTTTTTGTTCGTGTGGCATATTCAGCCATTGGCACTATCATGAAATGGGGTACTTTGCCATATTGATATGGTTCACACACCATATGTTCATTTTCAATGCTGTAGAGGTTCTTTTTTAGTAACCGGTGTGTCCATGTTGGTGTAGTTACAACTATGATAATGCAGGGTATACTGCAGGGTCCACGATACCTTACTAAGTAATTTTACTGCAAATATTGCAGGGTGTGGTGTTGCTTTCTAAACTTGACTCAGTATGCCACTCCAGACGCCTGTCCAGCCTCCCTCAACATGTGCTCCGCTCACCGGCGCTCGCCATTGCCCTGCATTGGTCGAGCCATCGCTAGGAGTCTCCTTTTCCTAGCCCAGGTTCCGGATGACAACTTATAGTCACATCACTACTGAAATCATATCTCGGAAGCTATCACCATCACTATTGTTTTAGTTATATATCATGTAATTCATTTGAAATGCTTTCGATCTTCTCAGGTCATGTGGGAACATATCATGGAATGCATTTGCTTTTTATTCTTTGTGTCATTCAATTAAGTTCATAGGTGCTTAAGAAAATGGTCCATGCCTTCCTTTGTTCTTTTGCTATTGATGCAAGTTCATTTATTTTCACTTTCAGGCAGCTAGGCAGATGGAGTTCTTCATTTGGACAAGTAAAATATGGCAACTTCTCGTTGTTTCTCTACCATGGAACTCTTGAATTGGTTAGAGCTACTCTCTTGAAAAACGAACCTATGTTTGAACCTCTGTCATGTATTTCTGTTTTTTATATCTTCCTGCAAAAGATTTGGTCGAACTATGAAATTGCTACATGATTGCTTTTGTCGTATTTCTCTTTTGATTTGATACCTTGGTTTCCATCTCTATGCATTGTTTCTTCTACATCGTTTGTCTAGTTTTGCAAGAAGGATGCTTAAAGGTGCAACTCCTTCATTTATATAGCCATGCATGTTTCTTTTGCATGGTTAGTCCTATTGTAAATTTTAGGTTCATATATACCATATTTCAGTGTGAATGTCAGTCTCTTGATTTTTACATTCCTGACAGCATTTGCCGCACATTCCATAATACTTTTGTTTTATATTCTAAACAATTGGATTGAATAGTTCAAGCCACATGTCTGATATCACATCTGAATTAAGTTGTCCTTTATGTGACATGGGGTGTTGCCTGTGCAGTGGCTCCTCTTTCTCCAGTGGGCGCGGTTCGTGGGAGCTCGTGGGCGCACGATATCTCTTGTTGGTGCAGTCTTTTGTTGGTTCCACTATAGTAAGTGGATCCATTGATCTCCCTGAACCTTGATTTACAAGTACACTTTATTGCATCGACCATCTAACTAATATTGTGCCCTTCCAATACGTAGCAACATATTTTTTTCAGCTCTTCCAATACATTAACCAGATCTCGATTCTCACATGGCTCGCCACGTACTGCAGATAGCCCAGAAACTTTATGAAGTGCAGAATCTTTCTGAGAACAAGAAACATGGTTAAGTGTACCTCAGATCAAATGGATTTCATGTAGGCACCATCCTACTTTTTAAGTTGATTGTCAAAGTACTTCTGATGTTTATTTGTTCTGCATGCATATTTTATAAAGGTTGCCTCTTCCTCTGTTCCCATTGGTTTTCTTTGATAAATGTAGTGATCCACACTAAGACGTGTATGAAAATGTTTTTGCTAGGGCATTTGTGCATCAAGCCTATGGATAAGAAAAATTAGATATATGGGCTCTAAAATATTCTATAGTTGCATGTTTCTTATCTGACCAAATTGTAGTGTTTTATTTCAGATCTCGTGTTTGTCCAAGCCTGAAGGTAATGAACAAGAATTTTTGTGCTTTCTTGGCTACTGTGTGAAAAGGCATATTTTTTACTAGAGTTATAAGCTATAGATTTTGAATATGCTCCAATTTGGTCACTTTTGATCGATTTTGAATATGATCTAGTGTGATCACTTTTGAGCTTTAATCAGATAAAGAATGTTTCTTTTCCATATCGTTCCTGATCAGAAAAGCCTCATATGCAGGTTTGGGACATATGCATCAAGGTGCTAGGTTATATGCATAGTTTTGATAAGAAAATATCCATCATTGCCATGATATTGATATATTACTATACCATCAGGTGGATATGCTGTTGTGCATGTTGTGAGTATTTGTTAAGAGATGAAAATAGAAAACTACTTTTCATAATGACTTTTATTTCCTTTGGCACTACTACTTGACAGTAGTTCAACTCCACTGGATGGAATGCACTTTTTCTAACATCCCAATTTAGAAAATTAATCTGCGACAACCTGTTGCCAAATCCATAAACACGATCGACTGAAAAAAGATACCTTGTAGTCATTGGACTTGACAAGATAGCGTGTCTGACCTATGATCATGAAAATAGTTATGCTTGATTGCATTATGGCACCATCCTGTGCGTTGTCGTGGCCACCTATATGGGAGCAACCATCAGTCATCGCTCAGTCTCAAGATCGCCATGACACCTAAACTGTTCTGCTGAATAATCTCTTGCGTTGTTTATATTACCTCAGTTGCATCTATATATAGAAATACATAGGCAGCAAGCACGAATCATTCGTTTCAAAAAACATTACATAGACAACCATCTTAGTTCCAATCCTGGTACGCTTGAAAAGTTATATCCAATAACAATCAGTCTCACTATATTAAGACACATGCATCAATGTTAAACATCCCAACTGAAACCACAGGCAGATAGGTCAGCTTAATTACTCTACTACTTCTTTCTAGATGACATCAGTTAAACAGGAGGAGGCAGACATAACCAGTGATATTAGCGGTGGCCAAATTACCCATGGTAATGCTCAAAAACATACTTATGATGACTATTGACTTAGGTTTCAAATCATAGGCATTGTTTTATCCTACCATGATCTTAACTATTCATCACTGTGTTGGAAGCACAACAAGCCATTCAAGTATCTTCATCGCCCATGCAAAGCAAGCTCAACCCAAAAGTTCAAAGGCAAGAAAATCCATCTAAATCCTGAAAAAACATTCCCCATGGTAAGAGCTACATTACTCTTCTCATTCCAACAACTCTCACAACTGCTAAATGGTATAACTTTCTATAATTTAACATAGGTGAGCTTGGCATCCATCACTTAGATGGGTTCAGTCGCCACATTGTGTGTGGTAACACAGTTAAGCTCTACAACCATAATGTTCTTAGACTGCAAAAGATCATTCACAACACCACCACGCCTGATCGCTACATGACAGAAACATTTGCAGCACATGGCAAAAGAATGGTAATCCTCTGCAATCGCCCTATTCTCTTTCATACAATTACATGGTATAAAATGATATACTAACTAACCTTTACTGTTATTTTCAGTACTTTGTGGTTCCCTTTTCCCGCACATGGATGCTGTCACAGCTCGCTTTATCAAGGGTGTTAGACAAAAGGGCAACCATCACTAGAGGATGAGTGACTTCTTCGGTCAGGCTCACATGAACAAAAGCATATATATGCTCGCCTTCAAATGCACTTCCAAGGGACTGCGCCTGATCGTCTACCCAATATAAGCAAGTTGCAAGAGCCCCTTGCTATATAAATTAGCATTAGCATAGATGCCTACCAAGACTTCTATGTTTATCATCCTTTTGGATCTTATGCTTAGACTGCCATGTAGTATGCTTTTCAAACAGCCATGATGAAAGAAACATATGTTTTGTCCTTGAAGTGCACGTCCAAAGGCCTCTGCATGATTATCTATCTAGTCTAAGAAGATCACAAGAATCCTTTGCTACCTCACTTAGTATTACTATCAGTACCTGCCGATACTTTTATATTTGGCATCATTTTGGATCTCATGTAAAACATGTATCATCATTAGTCATCTATCTATAATCAATCAGTACTTATTTCCATATGTTTTATTTCTACGGGTTCCCTTTTCCCACACATGGATGCTGACCATGGTGAACTACCAATCACAACTGGAGACGGAAGAACCACTGTCATGGCCCGCTTTATAAGGGAGTTGGCAAAAGGGCCACCATCACTAAAGGCTGGAGCGACTTCTTTCGTCGGACCCACATGAACGAAGGGCAAGCATATGCTTTCGGCTTCAAATGCACTTCCAAGGGATTGTGCCTGATTGCCTACTCAATATAAGCAAGCTGCAGGAGCCCCTTGCTATATAACATATTATTACTATAAATGCCTACAAAGACATCTATGTTTATCCTCCTTTTCGATCCTATGTAATCCCGTAAGACAGTGTTGTGCATTTAGCTATCGATTATCCGCTACTTAGACTGCTCTATCGCATGCTTTCGAAACAACCATGATAAAGGAAATATATGCTCCTTCAAGTGCATATCCAAAGGCCTCTGCATGATTATTTATCCAATCTAAAAAGATCACAAGGGTCCTTTCCTGCATGACTTGGTGTATCATTTCCAATCTTATGTACTTACTGCATATAGTATATGAGCTATTCTTTTTGAACAACAATATGTTAATGTACACTCTTACACCAATTGGCTTACATTCGGCCTTTGCGCCATGGGCGCAACGGAGTTGGTATAAAACGCATGAAGAAGCTCCATATTGATGGATCTTTGGACTCACTCGTTTTTGAAAAGATTGAGACATGCGAACGACGTCTATTGGTATATACGCATGAAGAAACTCCATGCAGATGGATCGTTTGGACTCACTTCATTTTGAATCACTTGAGACATGCAAATCATACCATATGGGCAAGATGACTGAAAGGCCTCGTTTTCAGTGAGATGGAACAAGAGAGCAACTTGTTGGAAGTAATACATTTGATGTGTGCAATCCAATGAGTGCTAAGGCACACAGTGAATATCGTTATGCTCTTACTTCACAGATGATTTGAGTAGATTCTTAGTATATTTACTTGATGAAACACAAGTCTGAATTATTGAAAGGTTCAAGTAATTTCAGAGTGAAGTTGAAGATCGTCGTGACAAGAGGATAAAATGTCTATGATATGATCATAGAGATGAATATCTGAGTTACAAGTTTGGCACACAATTAAGACATTGTGGAAATTGTTTCACAACTAATACCGCCTGGAACACCATAGTGTGATGGTGTGTCCGAACATCATAACTGCACCCTATTGGATATGGTGCATACCATGATGACTCTTATGGAATTAACACTATCGTTTATGGGTTAGGCATTAGAGACAACCGCATTCACTTTATTAGGGCACCACACAATTCCATTAAGATGACACTGTATGAACTATGGTTTAGAGAAACCTAAGCTGTCATTTCTTAAAAAGTTTGGGGCTGAGACGCTTATGTGAAAAAGTTTCAGGCTGATAAGCTCAAACCCAAAGCGGATAAATGCATCTTCATAGGACACCCAAAAACACTTGGGTATACCTCCTGTCTCAGATCCGGAAGAAAAAGGGATTTTTTCTAGAATCGGGTCCTTTCTCGAGGAAAAGTTTCTCTCGAAAGAATTGAGTGGGAGGATGGTGGAGACTTGATGAGGTTATTGAACCGTCACTTCAACTAGTGTGTAGCAGGGCACAGGAAGTTGTTCCTATGGCGCCTACACCAATTGAAGTGGAAGATGATGATATTGATCATGAAACTTCGGATCAAGTCACTACCAAAACTCGTAGGTCGACAAGGATACTTACTACTCCAGAGTGATACGTAATCCTGTCTTGGAGGTCATGTTGCTAGACAACAATGAACCTACGAGCTATGGAGAAGCGATGGTGGGCCCGGATTCCGACAAATGGCTCGAGGCCATAAAATCCGAGAGAGGATCCGTGTACGAAAACAAAGTGTAGACTTTGGAAGAACTACTTGATGGTCGTAAGGCTGTTGGGTACAGATGGATTTTAAAAGAAAGACAGACAATGATGGTAAGTATCACCATTAAGAAAGATCGACTTGTCGTTAAGATGTTTTCCGACAAGTTCAAGGAGTTGACTGCGATGAGACTTTCTCATTCGTAGCGATGCTAAGAGTCTGTTGGAATTATATTAGTAGTTACTACATTATTTATGAAATCTTGCAGATAGAATGTCTAAACATTGTTTCCTCGACAATTTTCTTGAGGAAAGGTTGTATATGATACAACCAGAAGGTTTTGTCAATCCTATAAGATGCTAACAAGTATGCAAAGCTCCAGCAATCCTTCTAAGGACAGGAGTAAGCATCTCGGAGTTGGAATATATGCTTTGATGAGATGATTAAAGATTTTGGGTTTATACAAAGTTTATGAGAAACGTGTATTTCCAAAGAAGTGAGTGGGAGCACTATAGCATTTCTGATGAGTATATGTTGTTGACATATTGTTGATCGGAAATGTAGAATTTCTGGAAAGCATAAAGGGTGATTTGAAAAGTGTTTTTCAATGGAAACCATGGATTAAGCTACTTGAACATTGAGCATCAAGATCTATAAGGATAGATCAAAAACGCTTAATAGTACTTTCAAATGAACACATACCATGACAAGATTTTGAAGGAGTTCAAAATAGATCGGCAAAGAAGGAGTTCTTGGTTGTGTTATAAGGTGTGAGTATTGGGTAAGACTCAAGACCTGTCCACGGCAGAAGAGAGAGAAAGGACAAAGGTCGTCCCCTATGCTTTATACGTAGGCTCTATAGTATGCTATGCTGTGTACCGCACCTGAAGTGTGACTTGCCATGAGTCAGTCAAGGGGTACAAGAGTGATCCAGGAATGGATCACAGGACAGAGGTCAAAGTTATCCTTAGTAACTAGTGTACTAAGGAATTTCCTCGATTATGGAGGTGGTAAAAGAGTTCGTCGTAAAGGGTTACGCCGATGCAAACTTTGACACTAATCCGGATGATTCTTGAGTAGTAAACCAGATTTGTATAGTAGAATAGTTATTTGGAATAGCTCCACATAGAGCATGGTAGCTACATCAACAAGATGACATAGAGATTTGTAAAGCACACACGGATCTGAAAGGTTCAGACCCGTTGACTAATAACCTCTCTCACAAGCGAGATATGATCAAACCCCATGGGTGTTGGATTCATTACAATCACATAGTGATGTGAACTAGATTATTGACTCTAGTGCAAGTGGGAGACTATTGAAAATATGCCCTAGAGGCAATAATAAAATGGTTATTATTGTATTTCCTTGTTCATGATAATTGTCTATTGTTCATGCTATAATTGTATTAACTGGAAACCGTAATACATGTGTGAATACATAGACCACAACATGTCCCTAGTGAGCCTCTACTTGACTAGCTCATTGATTAATAGATGGTTATGGTTTCCTGGCCATGGACATTAGATGTCATTGATAACGGGATCACATCATTAGGAGAATGATGTGACGGACAAGACCCAATCCTAAGCATAGCACAAGATCGTGTAGTTCGTTTGCTAAGAGCTTTTCTAATGTCAAGTATCATTTCCTTAGACCATGAGATTGTGCAACTCCCGGATACCGTAGGAATGCTTTGGGTGTACCAAACGTCACAACGTAACTGGGTGGCTATAAAGGTGCACTACAGGTATCTCCGAAAGTGTCTGTTGGGTTGGCACGAATCGAGACTGGGATTTGTCACTTTGTATGACAGAGAGGTATCTCTGGGACCACTCGGTAATGCATCATCATAATGAGCTCAATGTGACTAAGTAGTTAGTCACGGGATCATGCATTACGGAACGAGTAAAGTGACTTGCCAGTAACGAGATTGAACGAGGTATTGGGATACCGATGATCGAATCTCGGGCAAGTAACATACCGATTGACAAAGGGAATTGTATACGGGATTGATTGAATCCCCGACATCGTGGTTCATCCGATGAGATCATCGTGGAACATGTGGGAGCCAACATGGGTATCCAGATCCCGCTGTTGGTTATTGGCCGGAGAACATATGGGTCATGTCTGCATGGTTCCCGTACCCGTAGGGTCTACACACTTAAGGTTCGGTGACGCTAGAGTTGTTATGGGAAATAGTATGTGGTTACCGAAGGTAGTTCGGAGTCCCATATGTGATCCCGGTCCTCACGAGGAGTTCCGGAATGGTCCGGCGGTGAAGATCGATATATTGGATGAAGGGTATTGGAGTCCGAAAGTGTTCCGGGGGTACCAGGCTATGGCCAGCATGACCGAAAGGTGTTTCGGGAGCCCCGGCAAGTGTTGGAGGGCCTCACGGGCCAAAGGGGAAGGGGAAAACCATCCCACTGAGGGGTGGTGCACCCCCCACACCCTTTCCCACGTTATTTGGGGAGGTGGGGCGCCTCCACCTGGCTTGGGAGGCAATCCTCCACCTGCTTGGCTTTGGGGGCAAGTCTCCCTAGGATTTTCCGCGATTTGAATCGCCGCGAGTACGACTCCATCATCCGCGTTCTTGTAACGCTTCCACTTAGCATCTTCAAGGGTATGAAGATGCACTCCCTCTCTCTCTCGTTACTAGAATCTCCTAGATTGATCTTGGTGATACGTAGGAAAATTTTGAATTTCTGCTACGTTCCCCAACAGTAATAGTAGTAGATGCAGGCAGGAGTCGGTCTACTTATCACGGACGTGATGCCTATATACCTAGATAATCTCATAATTATTCGCTTTTCTATCAATTGCTCGACGGTAATTTGTTCACCCACCGTAATACTTATGCTATCTTGAGAGAAGCCACTAGTGAAACCTATGGCGCCCGGGTCTACCTCTTATCATATAAGTTTGCTATCTACTTTTATTTGCATCTTTACTTTTCCAATCTATATCATAAAAATACCAAAAATATTTATCTTATCATATTATATCTATCTGATCTGACTTTCGCAAGTGGCCGTGAAGGGATTGACAACCCCTTTATTGCATTGGTTGCGAGTTCTTGTTTGTTTGTGTAGGTGTCTGGAACTTTTGAGGAGCCTCCTACTGGATTGATACCTTGGTTCACAAAAACTGAGGGAAATACTTACGCTACTAGTGCTTCATCACCCTTTCCTCTTCAAGGAAAACCAATGCAAGCTCAAGACGTAGCAAGAAGGATTTCTGGCGCCGTTGCCGGGGAGGTCTTCGCTCAAGTCAAGACATACGAAGTACCCATCACAAACTCATCTCCCTCGCATTTACATTATTTGCCATTTTCCTCTCGTTTTCCTCTCCCCCACTTCACCCTTCCATTTTATTCGCCCTCTCTTTCCCAATCTCCTCTCTTTTTCGTTTGCCTTCCTGTTGCCATGGCCGAATCAAAAAGAACTAAGGGTCCTTTCCAGGGTTTTAGTACCTTGGATAGTCCCTCTATCTTCTCTAAGATCATAAATAATGATGCTATGGAAATACCCACCGGGGTCACCAATGAGAGCTTGAATAATTTTGATGAAGATTACTCCGGAATTTTTCGTTATTTACTTGATGAGTCTTTACAAGATGCTTGGGATAGGTTACTAAGAATTCGGGCTAGCTATGTGCCACAATATCAAATTGAAGTTTACCTAAAAAGTTTCTATGTTGGCTTACCCACTTCTTTCAAGCAAGTTCTAGATTCTATTTTTGAAGGGGGTTTTCTTGAGGGGGATGCTATAGATACCTATAAAAAAATGAAAACTATATTTGGGCATCCTATGAATGATAAGGTTAAATCTACCACTCTCAAAGAAATTATCAAAGAAATGAAGGCTAGCTTAGATGCAAATTTCCGTAACGTGCTTAATCTCACTTCATCCATTAATGGCAATGTGCTTTCCCAAAATATAAGAATGAATGCCATAGAAAGGAAATTCTTCCTTTCCTTTCTGAGTGCCAAAGATGGCACTACTTAGATCTATTCTCGCTTTTATGCCTAGCTAGGGGCGTTAAACAATAGCGCTAGTTGGGAGGCAACTCAATTTTATTTGTGTTTTTTGTTTTTTCTTATGTTTAGTAATAAATTTTGCATCTAACTTCTGTTTAGATGTGTTTTTATGTTTTAATTAGTGTTTGTGCTAAGTAGAACCTATAGGATAACCTATGGTGATAGTTAATTTGATTCTGCTGAAAAACAGAAACTTTGCGCGCACGAAAATAATTTTAGAAATTCACATAAACGTGCTTTTGCATTGATTCTTTTTGCTGTAGATCAATAGACAAATTAACCGGGACTTCCTATTTTGGTAGGATTTTTAGAGTTCCAGAAGTACTCGAGAGTTACAGATTTCTATAGACTGTTCTGTTTTTGACAGATTCTGTTTTTCGTGTGTTGATTGCTTATTTTGATGCATCTATGGCTAATATTAGGTGGTACGAACCATAGAGAACTTGTAATACAGTAGGTTTAACACCAATATAAATAAAGAATGAGTTCATTACAGTACCTTATGTGGTGATTTTTCTTTCTTTCACTAACGGAGCTTATGAGATTTCCTGTTGAGTTTTATGTTGTGAAGTTTTCAAGTTTTGGGTAAAGATTTGATGGACTATGGAATAAGGAGTGGCAAGAGCCTAAGCTTGGGGATGCCCATGGCACCCCAAGATATTCAAGAATAGCCAAAAGCCTAAGCTTGGGGATGCCCCTGGAAGGCATCCCCTCTTTCGTCTTCGTTTATCGGTAACTTTACTTGGAGCTATATTTTTATTCGCCACATGATATGTGTTTGGCTTGGAGCATCTTGTATGATATTAGTATTTGCTTTTTAGTTTACCACAATCATCCTTGCTGTACACACCTTTTGGGAGAAACCCACTTGATTGGAATTTATTAGAATACTCTATGTGCTTCACTTATATCTTTTGAGCTAGATAGTTTTTGCTCTAGTGCTTCACTTATATCTTTTAGAGCACGGCGGTGGCTTAATTTTGTAGAAATTGTTAATCTCTCATGCTTCACTTATATCATTTTGAGAGTCTTCTAGAACAGCATGGTATTTGTTATGGTTATAAAATTGGTCCTAGAATGATGGGCATCCAAGTTGGGTATAATAAAAACTATCATAGGAAGTGAATTGGATACTATGATCAATTTGATACTTGATAATTGTTTTAAGATATGGAGGTAGTAATATTAGAGTCATGCTAGTTGGGTGATTATGAATTTAAAGAATGCTTGTGTTGAAGTTGGCAAGTCCTATAGCATGCACGTATGGTGAAAGTTGTGTAACAAATTTGAAACATGATATGTTCTTAGATTGGGCATCCTTATGAGTGGCGGTCGGGGACGAGCGATGGTCTTTTCCTACCAATCTATCCCCCTAGGAGCATGCGCGTAGTGCTTGGTTTTTGACGACTTGTAGATTTTTGCAATAAGTATATGAGTTCTTTTTTGACTAATGTTGAGTCCATGGATTATACGCACTCTTACCCTTCCATCATTGCTAGCCTCTTCAGTACCGAGCATTGCCCTTTCTCACCTTGAGAGTTGGTGCAAACTTCATCGGTGCATCCAAACCCCGTGATAGGATACGCTCTACCACACATAAACCTCCTTATATCTTCCTCAAAACAGCCACCATACCTACCTATTATGGCATTTCCATAGTCGTTCCAAGATATATTGCCATGCAACTTTCCACCGTTCCGTTCTTTTTTTTATGACATGCATCATAATTGTCATATTGCCTTGCATGATCATGTAGTTGACATCGTATTTGTGGCAAAGCCACCATGCACAATTTTTCATACATGTCACTCTTGATTCATTGCCCATCCCGGTACACCGCCGAAGGCATTCATATAGACTCATATCTTGTTCTAGTATCGAGTTGTAATTCATGGGTTGTAAATAAATATAAGTGTGATGATCATCTTTATTAGAGCATTGTCCCCATGAAAGGATCGAGAAGAGGTGTCTAGAGGGGGGGTGAATAGACTCTAAGCAAGAAAAGTTGCACTTTTTAATTTCTTTAAGTTGAAGTAGAGTTTTGGCACAAGTTTAACATTCACAATACATATCAAGCAAGCATGCAAAGAGTATATGAGCAGCGAAAAGTAAAGCATGCAACTTGCAAGAATGTAAAGGGATGGGATTGGAGTGTGCAAACGCAATTGGAGACACGGATGTTTTTTCGTGGTTCTGATAGGTGGTGCTATCGTACATGCACGTTGATGGAAACTTCAACCCACAAAGGGTAATGGCTGCGTGAGTACATGGAGGGCTCCACCCATGAAGGGTCCAGGAAGAAGCAACCTTGTCTATCCCACCATGGCCGTTGCCCACGAAGGACATGCCTCACTAGGGTAGATCTTCACGAAGTAGGCGATCTCCTTGCCCTTACAAACTCCTTGGTTCAACTCCACAATCTTGTCGGAGGCTCCCAAGTGACACCTAGCCAATCTAGGAGACACCACTCTCCGAGAAGTAACAAATGGTGTGTTGATGATGAACTCCTTGCTCTTGTGCTTCAAATGATAGTCTCCCCAACACTCAACTCTCTCTCACAGGATTTGGATTTGGTGGAAAGAGGATTTGAGTGGAAAGCAACTTGGGGAAGGCTAGAGATCAAGATTCATATGGTAGGAATGGAATATCTTGGCCTCAACACAAATGTAGGTGGTTCTCTCTCAGAAAATGTATGTTGGAAGTGTAGGCACGTTCTGATGGCTCTCTCCACGAATAAAGAGTGGGTGGAGGGGTATATATAGCCTCCACACAAAATATAACCATTACACATAACTTGCCAATCTCGGTGGGACCGAATCGTCAAACTCGGTCGGACCGATTTAGCAAATAATGTGACTGTTAGGATTTTCGATGGGACCGACATGCAACTCGGTAGGACCGATATGGTTAGGTTTAGGGCATAAGGTAATCTCGATGAGACCGATTACTCAAACTTAGTGGGACCGATTTTGGTAATGAGCTAACCAAAGAGTTGGTCAGGCAAACTCGGTGGGACCGATTCGCTCATTTCAGTTGGACCGAAATGTTATGAAGAGGAACAGAGAGTTTGCATTGTAATCTCGGTAGGACCGATTACACAAACTCGGTGAGACCGATTTTGGTAATAGAGACATATAGAGAGATTACAATCCCATCTCGGTGAGACTGAGATCCCTATCGGTGAGACCGATTTGCCTAGGGTTTGTGGCAGTGGCTATGACATCTGAACTCGGTGGCGCCGGGTAGAAAAAATCGGTGGGGCCGAGTTGGACTTTTGGTTTGGGTCATATGTGGATGTGAGAAGGTAGTTGAGGGCTTTGGAGCATATCACTAAGCACTTTGAGCAAGCAAGCCATTAAGCAACACCTCATCCCCTCTTGATAGTATTGGCTTTTCCTATAGATTCAATGTGATCTTGGATCACTAAAATAGAAAGAGTAGAGTCTTGTGCTTGGAGCTTGAGCCAATCCTTTGTCCTTAGCATCTCGAAGGGGTTCCACATCCTCTAGTCCATGCCACTCCATTGTTGAACTTATCTGAAACATACTAGATAAAAGTGTTAATCCAACAAGAGATATGTTGACATTAATTACCAAAACCACCCAGGGAGCACTTGTGCTTTCAATCTCCTCCTTTTTGGTAATTGATGACAACATACATCAAAACTTTAGATAAAGATATAGAGAATAACAAGTAAATCTTTGGAAAGACATGTAACATTCGTAGGCTCCCCCTACATGTATGCAATCATGTGAATATGGAATATAGAAGCAAGTGAATGCATAACCATGACAGAGTAGGCAATGTGTTACATGTATCTTGGCTATATGCATCAGAGCAAAAGATATGAATATGGGAAATGTACCTTCATGCTCATGAGTCCTTCTTGCAAACAGTATGTACATCAGCAAGAAATCCTCATAAACGTGATTGTGATGCATATACTTACCTTGTGGTCTTGAGTTGGCTTAGGATGGAATGAACCTGCGTAAACAAGGTTAGATAACACAGATACACCTACTAGCCAGAGCAAACAAAAGAAACCACAAGAGAACCAAGACTGGGATGACATGTAGAGAGTGAGCACTGAGTACTCCATTTGATATATACATGTCCCCAAAGGTAAAGATGTGCAATGAATTCAAGTATTTCCTTCCCTTAGATGTCTTCCCCCCCCCCTGAATCTAGCATGGGATACTGGGAGAAGATAGGGAACAGAAAATCAGAGCTCAAAGAGAATAAACAGAGCTAATGCAGAAAAATAAATATGAACATGTCTTTCCCCTCTTAAAGACATGTGACTTCTCTCCTCTTGAACACCAAGCATCTGGGGTCCTTGATGATTACTCTTTCTCCCCTTGAGTATTCTCTCCCCCTAGAGATATGATTAAGCTTTGATGTGATCTCTCTCTCCCCCTTTGACATCAATTTCCAAGAAGGGTTCTTCTGGATTTTTGTCACGAATGGGTTTGGTCCTTGAGTCACAGAACAAAGAAGCAGGTTGAATGTGATGCTGGTAGAGGTCAAGTTTCATTGAGTGGAGCTGGTTCAAAAGTAATGCGGGAACAAGTGGCAAAATGTCTTTCCTGCTATGAAATCGGTGACTCCGAGTTTTATGCTTCGGTTGCACCAAAAGAATACGGTTGGACCGAAGGCATCAGACCTGTGAGATCGAGTTCATCACAGAGAAAACACTTGTCACCTCAGGTCACTAGACAAGTAAGATCTCACAAGGATTTGCAAGGAATTAACTGAAAGATTTGCAATGAATTGGATGCAGGGAATGCAGAACAGAAAATAAAAGAAATCTAGCTGAAGTTTTTTTTGAAAGGGGAAACAAATATGCACGAGACAAATGCAAGAGCACAGAAAAGAGATACGAGAGAACTTCATATAGAATTGGTCGGCGACAAAGTCACCTATGTTAGAGTATATTGACTTAGGAGTCAAGTGAGATCACTTGATCATAGGTCATACTCATCGTTTAAGATCAAAATGGGGTTACCATTATTCGTTTAAGCATTTTGATGTATTCACATCTTATCGAGTTGCTTTGACTCATGACTTGGAGTAAAGCTTCTCTAAGATGGAATAACATACCTTGGGTGGTGGTGTTAATCGTGATCATGTAGTCGAACTTGTGTGGGTTGCTCAAGGTTGATGTAGCTCATCAAGAGTTGGGAGCACCACTTTGGAATTTGAGTTCATCTACCTACATGGGTTAGTTTTGCAAGTAAGAGCACTTGTGTATCCAAAATGACAATCATGATAAACAATAAAAAATTTGTCAAAGGATATGTTTGAATGGTTCTGTACTTCCTTGTCTTCAACCACCATTGTGTAGAGACTTGGTGATGTAGAGATTGCTCATGATGTGAGTGAGTTGCAATCTCATAGATTTAGATTCATCCAAGTACCTACAAGGGTTAGATAACATGCAAGGTGCAAATATATCCAAGACATAAGATTATCATCATAAGAGAAATACCAAGGATTAGTCATAGACTCATGTCTTGCATGTATCAAATGGAGTTCCTACTCCAAGTTTGAAGAATCAATGATGTTCAATTCTCCTCTTAACCTGCAAAACACTTTCTCATCAAGTGGTTTAGTGAATATATCAGCTATATGCTTTTCGGTGCGAACATGCTTAAGATTAATGTCCCGTTTGGCAACATGATCTCGAATGAAATGATGACGAGCTTCAATATGCTTAGTTCGAGAGTGTTGCACAGGATTGTGAGCAATATTGATAGCACTTTCATTGTCACAAAGCAATGGAACATGTTTAACATATATCCCATAATCTTTAAGAGTTTGGGTCATCCAAAGTAATTGAGCACAACATGAACGAGTGGCAATGTATTCCGCTTCGGCGGTGGATAAGGATACCTAGTTTTGTTTCTTGGAGGACTAAGATACAAGAGATCTACCAAGAAATTAACAAGTACCCGAAGTGGACTTTCTATCAACCTTGCCACCGGCATAGTCCGAGTCGGAGAAGCCAACAAGATTAAAGGAGGCCCTCTTGGGATACCAAATGCCAAAATTTGGTGTGTGAATTAAGTATCTCACTATCCTTTTCACGGCCTTAAGGTGACATTCTTTAGGGGCGGCTTGATATCGTGCACACATGCACACACTTAGCATAATATCGGGACGTGAAGCACATAGATATAACAACGAACCAATCATAGAGCGATAAACCGTTTGATCAACCGGTTCACCATCTTTTGCCAAATCAAGATGTCCACTAGTAGGCATGGGTGTAGTCATACCTTTGCATTCTTGCATACTGAACTTATTGAATAAGTCCTTGGTATACTTTCTTTGAGAGACAAATGTACCTTCCTTAGTTTGCTTGATTTGCAAACCGAGAAAGAATTTGAGTTCACTCATCATCGACATCTCAAACTTCTTCGACATTAGCTTTCCAAACTTTTCACTAAAGTGAGGGTCAGTCGAACCAAATATAATATAATCAACATAAATTTGGCACACAAATAGTTCTCATTAACCCTTTTAGTAAATAGAGTAGAATCAATTTTTCCAATTTCAAAGCCTTTTTCAATAAGGAACTTGGTCAAGCATTTATACCAAGCTCTAGGAGCTTGTTTAAGACCATAAAGAGCTTTGTGAAGTTTGTAAACATGATTAGGTTTCTTAGGATTGACAAAGCCGGGAGGTTGCTTAACATAAACTTCCTCCTCTATTTCACCATTTAGAAAAGCACTTTTAATGTCCATTTGGTACAAGGTGATATCATGGTGATTAGCATAGGCAAGTAAGATGCGAATGGACTCAAGTCTAGCAACGGGGGCATATGTCTCACCATAGTCCATACCTTCGACTTGAGTGTAGCCTTAGGCGACGAGACATGCTTTGTTGCGAACTACTTGTCCATCTTCATCTTTCTTGTTTCGAAACACCCATTTGGTACCGACGATGTTGTGGTTGTTGTCGGGCTTCTCAACCAATGTCCAAACTTGATTTCTCTCGAAGTTGTGTAGCTCTTCATGCATGGCATTTATCCAATACGGATCTTCCAAAGCTTCTTCAACCTTCATAGGTTCAATGCTAGAGATGAATGAATAGTGTTCACAAAAGTTAGCTAAATGAGTTTTAGAGAGAGTGATTCTCCCGGTTTGGATATCATTGTAGATTTGCTCAACGGGATGGTCTTTAGCAACTCTTGCTCGAACTCGTGAGAGCTTTTGCTTGGATCTAGGTGGAACATCTTCTTCATCTTGTTCTTCTTCTTGGCCTTCTTCATTGTTGACGTTGTCGTTCTCTTATCGTGGTGGAGAGGGAGGTTGTTGACGTTCATCTTGGTTTACTTCCTCGTTTTCTTCATCTTGGTGTGTCCCACCTGTGGATGCTCCCGTATCAACTCTTGGTTCACCTTGTCGTGAGGTGGAAGCTTCTACTTGGACGGACGAGGTACTCTCCTTCACCTCCATTGGACGAATCTTGCCAATAGACAAGTCTTGGATTGCTTCCGAAGGGTCTTTGTCTCCTACATCAATTGGCAATTGCTCTACTTGCGAGCCGTTAGATTCATCAAACTTCACATCTACCGTCTCTTCAACCTTTCGGGTGAACTTATTGTAGACACGGTAAGTGTGAGAGTTTGAGCCATAACCAAGTAGGAAACCTTCATGAGAATTAGGAGAAAATTTAGAACGACGATGCTTATCAAGAATGTAGCACTTTGAGCCGAATACTCAAAAGTATCCAACTTGGGGTTTGTTACCGGTGAGGAGCTCATATGTCGTCTTGCCGAGTAGCTTGTGAAGGTACAAGTGATTTGTTGCGTGATAAGCTGTATCAACTGCTTCCGCCCAAAAGTGCTTCGGCGTCTTGTACTCATCAAGCGTCGTTCTCACCATTTCGATGAGCGTCCGGTTCTTCCTCTCAACAACTCCATTTTGTTGAGGTGTGTATGTAGCCGAGAACTCATGTGAAATCCCTTCTTCGTTAAGAAAGGTGTCCACATTTGCGTTCTTGAACTCCGTTCCATTGTCGCTGCGAACCTTCTTGATCTTCACTTCAAATTGATTTTGGGCCTTCCTAGTGAAGTTTTTGAAGATCTTTTGGACCTGTGATTTATCATCGAGAAAGAATACCCACATAAATCTTGAAAAATCATCAACTATAACTAGACCAAAAGAATTTCCACCGAGACTTTTGTAGGCATTGGGACCAAAAAGATCCATGTGAAGTAGCTCGAGTGGCCTCCTTGTGGTTATGATGTTCTTCACGGGATGTCTTCCTCCAACCTGTTTACCTGCTTGACAAGCGCTGCAAAGTCTATCCTTATCAAATATGACATCGTTAACGCCAAGGATATGATTTCCTTTAATAAGCTTGTCAAGGTTTCGCATGCCCACATGACCTAATCGTCTATGCCACAACCAACCTTTAGAGGATTTATCAATAAAGCAAGTTCTAGGTTGAGCCTTTTTTAGTGAAATCAACAATGTATAGATCACCTCTACGTATACCAGTAAAGACCATTTTATGATTATCTCTACGAAACACTTGGCAATCTACTTCGGTAAATAGGACATTGAAACCGAAATCAGCAAGTCTAGATACTGAAAGTAAATTGTAGCCAAGAGATTCAACGAGCATGACATTTTGTATGGAGCTATCATGTGAGATGGCCACCTTACTGAGGACAACCACCTTACCCTTTGAGTTTTCACCGAAAGTGACATACTTTCGAGGGCCGTCATTTTCAGCAAGCTCACGAAACATATATTTATCTCTGGTCATGTGATCGGTACATCCACTGTCAAGAACACATTCCTTTCCTCCTGCCATGTATCCCCGAAGATTTTCCATAAGACCAAAGTGTCTCATTGCATCATCAAGATCAAAGTCATTGTCATCATCCTCATCATAGTATCCATGTTCAACATCGTCATGTGATGGATCAATTCCTAGAGAGGGTGATTCGTTAGAGTGAGTTTGACAATGATCTTCTTTATGAATTTAAATAGCTTCGGAAATAATATCACTAATAATTCCAACATCTCCTTTGGCACGCATAAGGTTTGTAAGCTCAAATAGACAATCACCAAACATAGGATCATTGGAATTCATCTCACTCAAGGCAATAGACTTATGGAGAATTTCATCTAGATTTTTCAAGGAATAATTTGGAAAACGTTCCTCAAGAAATTTCCATATAGTGTAGGCACACTCAAGAGTAGGCAAACTTCCAATCAAATTTCTAGGCAAGCCTCTAGTGATAAGATTAACAGTTCTAAGATTGCGAATCATGTTAATTGACTCAACAAGGGTAGGATACATAGCATCAACATGAGGTGCACAAGGGCTAGCAATGTACTTGTTCAAATGATATTCATTGAAAATCACAAGCATCTCATTTTTCCACTCATGAAAATACTCTCTGTCAAGTATAAGCACTCTATGTCTAAGACTCCCCAAAGTAGACTCATCCATCTTCCTCCAATGGTGTTTAAACCAAAGCAATGGAGATCAAAGCTCTGATACCAATTGAAAGGATCGAGAAGAGGTGTCTAGAGGGGGGTGAATAGACTCTAAGCAAGAAAAGTTGCAGTTTTTAATTTCTTTAAGTTGAAGTGGAGTTTTGGCACAAGTTTAACATTCACAATACATATCAAGAAATCATGCAAAGAGTATATGAGCAGCGGAAAGTAAAGCATGCAACTTGCAAGAATGTAAAGGGATGGGATTGGTGTGTGCAAATGCAATTGGAGACACGGATGTTTTTGTCGTGGTTCCGATAGGTAGTGCTATCATACATCCCCGTTGATGGAGACTTCAACCCACGAAGGGTAACGGCTGCGTTAGTCCACGGAGGGCTCCACCCACGAAGGGTCCATGAAGAAGCAACCTTGTCTATCCCACCATGGCCGTCGCCCACGAAGGACTTGCCTCACTAGGGTAGATCTTCACGAAGTAGGCGATCTCCTTGCCCTTACAAACTCCTTGGTTCAACTCCACAATCTTGTCGGAGGCTCCCAAGTGACACCTAGCCAATCTAGGAGACACCACTGTCCAAGAAGTAACAAATGGTGTGTTGATGATGAACTCCTTTCTCTTGTACTTCAAATGATAGTCTCCCCAACACTCAAGTCTCTCTCACAGGATTTGGATTTGGTGGAAAGAGGATTTGAGTGGAAAGCAACTTGGGGAAGGCTAGAGATAAAGATTCATATGGTAGGAATGGAATATCTTGGCCTCAACACAAGTGTAGGTGGTTCTCTCTCTGAAAATGTATGTTGGAAGTGTAGGCACGTTTTGATGGCTCTCTCCACGAATGAAGAGTGGGTGGAGGGGTATATATAGCCTCCACAAAAAATCTAACCGTTACACACAATTTGCCAATCTTGGTGGGACCGAATCGTCAAACTCGGTCGGACCGATTTAGCAAATAATGTGACCGTTAGGATTTCGGTGGGACCGACATGCAACTCGGTAGGACCGATATGGTTAGGGTTAGGGCATAACGTAATCTCGGTGAGACCGATTACTCAAACTCGGTGGGACCGATTTTGGTAATAAGCTACCCAGAGAGTTGGTCAGGCAAACTCGGTGGGACCGATTCGCTCATTTCGGTTGGACCAAAATGTTACGAAGAGGAACAGAGAGTTTGCATTGTAATATCGGTAGGAACGATTACACAAACTCGGTGAGACCGATTTTGGTAATAGATACATACAGAGAGATTACAATCCCATCTCGCTGAGATCGAGATCCCTATCGGTGAGACCGATTTGCCTAGGGTTTGTGGCAGTGGCTATGACATCTGAACTCGGTGGCGTCGGATAGAAAAAATCGGTGGGGCCGAGTTGGACTTTTGGTTTGGGTCATATGTGGATGTGAGAAGGTAGTTGAGTGCTTTGGAGCATATCACTAAGCACTTTGAGCAAGCAAGCCATTAAGCAACACCTCATCCCCTCTTGATAGTATTGGCTTTTCCTATAGACTCAATGTGATCTTGGATCACTAAAATAGAAAGAGTAGAGTCTTGTGCTTGGAGCTTGAGCCAATCCTTTGTCCTTAGCATCTCTAAGGGGTTCCACATCCTCTAGTCCATGCCACTCCATTGTTGAACTTATCTGAAACATATTAGGTAAAAGTGTTAGTCCAACCAGAGATATGTTGACATTAATTACCAAAACCACCCAGGGAGCACTTGTGCTTTCACCCCAAATAAAAAAAGAAAAGAAAGGCCAAATAAAAAAGGCCAAATAAAAAAAGGGAAGGCCCAAAAAAGGAAATAAGGGGGCAATGTTACTATCTTTTTCCACACTTGTGCTTCAAAGTAGCACCATGTTCTTCATATAGAGGGTCTCATATGTTATCACTTCCATATACTAGTGGGAACTTTTCATTATAGAACTTGGCTTGTATATTCCTACGATGGGTTTCCTCAAAATGCCCTAGGTCTTCGTGAGCAAGCAAGTTGGATGCACACCCACTTAGTTTCTTTTGTTGAGCTTTCATACATTTATAGCTCTAGTGCATCCATTGCATGGCAATCCCATGTTGACATCAATTGATGGGCATCTCCATAGCCCGTTGATTATCCTCGTCAATATGAGACTTTCTCTTTTTTTGTCTTCTCCACACAATCCCCATCGTCATATTCTATTCCACCCATAGTGCTATATCCATGGCTCACGCTCATGTATTGCGTGAAAGTTGAAAAAGTTTGAGATTATTTAAGTGCGAAACAAGTGCTTGGCTTGTCATCTGGGGCGTGCAAGATGGGAGCATTTTTGTGTGACGAAAATGAAGCATGACCTAACTATATGATTTTGTAGGGATGAACTTTCTTTAGCCATGGTATTTTGAAAAGACATGATTACTTTTATTAGTATGCTTGAAGTATTACTATTTCTTATGTCAATATGAACTTTTATTTTGAATCATTTTGGATCTGAACATTCATGCCACAATAAATAAAATTACATTGAGAATTATGCTAGGTAGCATTCCACATCAAAAATTGTGTTTTTATCATTTACCTACTCGAGGATAAGCAGGAATTAAGCTTGGGGATGCTTGATACGTCTCCAACGTATCTATAATTTTTTATTGTTCCATGCTATTATATTACCCGTTTTGGATGTTTATGGGCTTTACTTTACACCTTTATATTATTTTTGGGACTAACCTACTAACCGGAGGCCCAGCCTGTATTGCTATTTTTTGCCTATTTCAGTATTTCAAAGAAAAGAAATATCAAACGGAGTCCAAACGGAATGAAACCTTCCGGAGCGTGATTTTTGAAACAAACGTGATCCAGAGGACTTGGAGTGCAAGTTAAGAAGCAATCGAGGAGGCCACGAGGGTGGAGGGCACCCCCCCTATCTCATGAGCCCCTCGAGCGTCCATCGACGTACTTATTCCTCTATATATACCCATGTACCCCGAAAACATCAGGGGAGACGACGAAAAACTATTTCCACCACCGTAACCTTCTGTATCCGTGAGATTCCATCTTGGAGCATTCGTCGGTGCTCCGCCGGAGGGGGAATAGACCACGGAGGGCTTCTACATCAACACCATAGCCTCTCCGATGAGTTGTGAGTAGTTTACCACAGGCCTTCGAGTCCATAGTTATTAGCTAGATGGCTTCTTCTCTCTTTTTGAATCTCAATACAAAGTTCTCTTTGATCTTCTTGGAGATCTATTCGATGTAACTCTTTTTACGGTGTGTTTGTCGAGATCCGATGAACTGTGGGTTTATGATCAAGTTTATCTATGAGAAATATTAGAATCTCCTCTGAATTTTTTTATGTGTGATTAAGTCATCTTTGCAAGTCTCTTTGAATTATCAGTTTGGTTTGGCCTACTAGATTGATCTTTCTTGCAATGGGAGAAGTGCTTAGCTTTGAGTTCAATCTTGCGGTGTCCTTTCCCAGTGACAGCAGGGGCAGCAAGGCACGTATTGTATTGTTGCCATCGAGAATAAAAGGATGGGGTTTATATCATACTGCATGAGTTTATCCCTCTACATCATGTCATCTTTCTTAATGTGTTAGTCTATTCTTTATGAACTTAATACTCTAGATTCATACTGGATAGCGGACGATGTGTGGAGTAATAGTAGTAGATGCAGGCAGGAGTCGGTCTACTTGTCATGGACGTGATGCCTATATACATGATCATGCCTAGATAATCTCATAATTATTCGCTTTTCTATCAATTGCTCAACAGTAATTTGTTCACCCACCGTAATACTTATGCTATCTTGAGAGAAGCCCCTAGTCAAACCTATGGCCCCCCAGGTCTATCTTTTATCATATAAGCTTTTAATCTACTTTTATTTGCATCTTTACTTTTTCAATCTATATTATAAAATACCAAAAATATATTTATCTTATCATATTATCTTTATCAGATCTCACTTTCGTAAGTGGCCGTGAAGGGATTGACAACCCATTTATTGTGTTGGTTGCGAGCTCTTGTTTGTTTGTGTAGGTGCGTGGGACTTTTGAGGAGCCTCCTACTGGATTGATACCTTAGTTCTCAAAAACTGAGGGAAATACTTACGCTACTATTGCTGCATCACCCTTTTCTCTTCAATGAAAACCAACGCAAGCTCAAGACGTAGAAATGTGTTATCTGTAGGTGAATCCACTTAGAATGGTTCCACAGTTGCCGCGTTGAATTGTCTACGTGGTGTGGCATGCTGGCTGAAGGCTCCACATGTTGAGTTCAACTTTTGGCATAGTGTGATGGCTATATAGATTGACTTTAGATTGTATCAAGCCATATCTAAATATCTAATCCAAATGTCTCACTTGGCAGGGGGTTTTCGTCTTCCACTTCCGTCAAATTTTTTCGTCTCCCCTCCCATCACCCCATCGGTTTATTTTGCCTCACCTCTCACACAACGAAAAAATTTGAGCGGATCAGAACTTTCCATGGCACAACTTATTTAGTCGTGTCTTTATGTGAAGGAAACAAACACGGTCAATCTCTAAAGATTAAATTTAAATTAATTAACCTTACCATAAACCACTCAATCACGTTAATTAATATTTTCATATGTCATCAAAATTACGTTAGTTTTCTTTTGAGAAAAATTACGTTAGTTTTCACTCTCCTAATAAAAAAACTAATCTTTTCAACCTTTCCTAACTAGGCATGGTACAAACGGATAGAAATCGATAGCACGTTACCAACGGATTCCAAATCCTAACTTTGCGTTAGATTTTAGAGAAAGCGAGACAAAGTGAAACGAGAAAGTTTTCTTTATGTAAGAATTAGATCTACACATACATCATATATAAATAGAATGGAAATCCAAAAGAAAGGGAGTTGGGATTCCATTGGATGAATCTTTAAAGAAGATGCAGCACGGAGGAAACAAAGGCTAAACTGAACGCTTTTGTTTGAACAAAAAGGATTCTTGTTTCATCGAGAAAAAAGAGAGAAGTTCTGGATTAATTGACAAGGACTGTGCTAACTTCCTGCCGACTGGACGTTAGTAACAGATCTGAACACTTCTCCCGCATGCAACAGACGCATTCATCTCTTCTTCCTTTTCTGCATGGAGTGCACGTCTAACAATGCATCCATGTAGGTAAGATGAAAAAGTGATATCAGCAAAGATTCCTTTAAAAATGGAACTTTAAAATATTTTGTAGCTCAAACTGTTGCTCCAATTGAAAAACCATTTTCACATAAAAGATTCGTTGCAACGAGACTTCAAAACTAGATCCCATGTTGGTATGTTTCGATGACTTTTTTTGGGTCAAAAGTTATCAGACCTAGGCTAAGTAAGTTATCACGTATGTGGTACGTCAGTTACCACCCAGTCCAACATTATCTCCACGTGCAAATGCACTAGGACACATGAAAGTTGATGTTATCCTAGATACTCCTATTTTGAAATTTCAAAATATTTTGTAGCTCAAACCATCAGTCTGATCTAAAAGTTGTTTTGACATAAAAAAAATCCGTCGTGAGGAAACCTTCGAAACTATATCCCAAGTTGATACGTTACGTGGACCTTGTTTGTCAAAAAGTTATCAGGCATGAGCTAAGTAAGTTATCAGATCTGTTTGTAGAAGTTATGGGGGCTATTTCAACAAACTTTTCTCCTCTGTTCAGAAGTTATTGTGATGTTTGTACATGAGTTATCAGTTCTGTTGTGCTTGTATTACTATACTATTTACGCAAAAGTTATGGGGTATATTTTTCAACAACTTTTTCCCCCCTTCAAAAGTTAAAACAATGTTTGTACTTATGTTATCAGGTTTGCGGTGTGTATATTACCATGCTATTTACACAAAGTTACCACGGTATGTTTTCAACAACAAAAAGTCGCCAGGTCAAGGTTATCGCAGGGTCTGTGTGCAAGTTCTCAGGCGTGGATGTACATATTATCATGCTATTTCCACAAAAGTTATCGGGTTTCAACAACCATTTCACCCGGTCGAAGTTATCAGTGATATTTATTACACAAAAGTTACCGAGGTGTATTATTAACAACAAAAAATTTGATTGGTCAAGCTTACCACAGTGTTTGTGTGTAAGTTATCATGTGTGGATGCGTATATTATCATGTTATTTACATAGAAGTTATCAGTTGTATATTTTCAACAAATTTTTCGCCTGATCAAAGTTACCGCGATGTTTGTACCTCAGTTATCAGGTCTACAGTGCTTAAAGGATCATGCTATTTACAAAAGAATTTACCAGGAGGTATATTTTCAGCAACAAAAAATCACCTTGTTGAGGTACTGTGATATTTGTATGTATGTTATCAGGTGTGGATATGTATATTATCATGGTATTTACATAGAAGCTATCGATGATATGTTTTCAACAATCTTTTCACCTGATCAAAGTTATCACGGTGTTTGTACCTAAGTTATCAGTTCTACAGTGCTTAAATGATCATACTATTTACTAAAGAATATACCCCTCGGAATCTACAGTGCTTAAATTTTCTCGTATATTATCATGATGTGGGAGGAGAAGAGACCTTCAAAACCTTATCCCATGTTGATATATTTGGATGAATTTTTTTTCTAAGTAAAAAGTATCACGTCTGTGCTACCAAAGTTATCACACCTATGATGAATAAGTTATCGTGTGTTCACATAGTAATTACCGGGGCATGAAAAAGGTTCGTTCGACCTTCTCCCCACATAGACATGCATGCATGCACTAGAGGATGAAAATTTTAATCTCATCCTAACTTCTCCCATTTGAGAACTTGAACATGTTTTATAGCCCGAACCATCAGTAATATCAAAAATTCATTTTTCACATAAATATTCGTCGTGACGAGACCTTCAAAACTAGATCACGGGTTGATATGTTCCTACGACTTTTTTGGGGGGTCAAAAAGTAATCATGTTACGACTAAGTAAGTTATCACGCATGTGGTACGTAAGTTACCATGTTGTTTACATAGAAGTTATCGTGGGGTATATTTTGCAACGACTTTTTTCCTTGGGGTTAAACGTTACCGTGGTGTTTGTATAAAGATTATCAGGTCTGCAATGCATATATTATCATGTTATTTAGAAAGAAGTTTATCGGAAGATGTTTTTCAACAACTTATATTCTCAGGGTCAAAAAAGTTACCACGCGTACGCTAAATAAGTTATCAGCTTTGTTGTGTGCATATTACCATGGTATTTACATAGAAGTTATCAATGGTATCATTTCTAATAAGCTTTTGATTTACAACAAGACTGAAACAATGACCACAATGCACAGCAGTTGCTATCCATGAATAATTTCAGGGTACAGATGCAACGAGGAGGCCGGTAGATCTCTCTGGTTTTAAGGTTTAAATACTGAAGGAATTGCATGTGTTGGGCCGTAAAAGCTGAATGGACAGGGGAGCTTGTCCTTCTTCACTTTGGTTTGTAAAACAGAGGATTCTGTAACATAGGAACATTGCAGGAATGAGTGATGATTCACAGAAATAGGAAAAACATAAAATTCCTAAAAAATAATCAAATTAACTTTAATACACATGCAAAGACAATACTCCCTCCGATCCAAAATAAGTGTCGTGGTTTTAGTTCAATATTAGATTGTTGTTAACTTATGGCGTTTCCCTTGTTTTTACATAGTAGATAGGAATGAAAAAGAGATTAAAGTGGAATGCAAAATTGCTTTGTAGTTTCTTTGAAACTCAAACCGACGGGAAAGTCCATCCATGTTTTCTCTGAGTCATTAATTTGAATCAAATGGCTAAAGACTTCTTTCCCATTTCTATATTTTTTCCTTCGCTTTTCCTATGAATCAAAGAGGCCATGAATCTTTTCCTATGAATAAATATTTTCTATGTTTTTTCCTCTATCCATAATAATGCACAAAAGCTGTTGTGGAGCACAAGCATTTTGCTGTCTCAACATATTTGGCAATTGCAATGGCAGGCGCTAATTCACTATACAATGGATGAACTCACCAAAGGAGGGCCCAGTAAGAGAGGGTTAAACAAAATTGGAATTAGAATTTCAGGACAGATTGGGAGTATATGTAGATCTACAGGCAGAAACTAGACCGCTAATCTCAGTTTTGGTTTTGTTGTTTCTCCACCTTTGTCTTGATCTTTTGCTCCATGACCGCCTTCTCATTGTCGAGGCCAAACATCATGTTGAGGGCGTGCATGTTCCCAAGTGTTTCATCAAGGGTGCGGCTGTAGGTGCCGTCGCATCTCAGGTGCTGCAATGGGTCGTGGAGAAGTCTGTTCATTATGCCGGTCTTGAGCTGCTGGATTGTTCTTCTTATTTTCTTGGTGAGACCGTGAGAGCATCTTCTCCGATCTTGTGCAGGCACCAGTCAAGCTCTGAATCCCTGACCCTGTCACTCTGTCAGCGTTTGATCTCAACTTCTTGATGGTTAGAACGGTGTCCACAGAAGTTCATAGCTCTTTTTCGAAAAGGAGAGAAGTTCGCAATAATAGCTAGAGACTGAGAACTTAGGAACCTGATCGAAAAACTTGACATGCTCACCCGCAAAAAAAAAACTAGAGACTGACACGGGAAGAGAGGGGGTCACGGAGGGTTTGGGGAAGGGTTTGGGGGAGGAGAGGCTAAAGGCAAAAGTTGGAAGATATGCACGGGCACCATGGTGCTCATTACAAAAAAACCATTTTTCACTGTGCAAAGAAAAATCAAAACTTTTTGTGAACATAAACACACATATATACTATGCATATGCAAAATTTCACAACATTTTATGTTCACATGTGGCGTACAAAAAAAAAGACAAATGTGTATTTTCAAATGGGCCACTTTTTCTGTTTTTGGGCCAGATTTTTTTTGTACAGCTTACAAATTACATTTTTTAAACAAAATTTCATAGATCAGTAGTGAACACATACAGGTAGCCACAGAATTTTTTCGCCTTTTATTGGAATGTCTAAATATTTTTCTTAATTTTTTAAAATAAAGGGTACCATGGTGCCCGTGCACCATAACTTCACATTCGGCTAAAGACCGCTTTCATGCAAATAAATTTGTAGGCCTAATCTTAGGAACTTCTCATCTGGAGATTCTTGATTATTCGGATATGAAACCATATGAATATTTTTAGAGAAAGATGTAACAGCTGCCGAGTGCCCCTACACCTCATGATCAGTAAATTCATAAAAAAAATTGAAAAAAAAATCTGCAATTTTCAGGGATCAAAGATATTATATTCTTGTAAAGTTTCAACCACAAATCACATTCATGGAGCCCTCACCAAAACAAAATCACTGCTCAAAAGTGCACATAAACTTTGAGCATTGATTTTGTTTTTTTAGGCTTGGGCTCCTCAAATGTTATTTGTAGCTGAGACTTCCCAATACCATCGAAAGTTTGATCATTTGATATCCCAAAGTTTCATATTTCTTTTGATTTTTTTTTATTTTACTGTTCATAGAGGGTGTAGGGACACCCGGGTATTGAAAGTCATGTTTCATATTTTTACTGCGTACTAACTTGCGTGAAAATTTTCCATGGAGACAAACCTGTTGCAAAGATATGTTTGTTGTCATGAGAACTATGACATACACATAATTATTTTGAAAATATTTCTTCATTGGATGCAACCAAATAATTTCAGTTACGTTTTCCTGCATTTAGAATCCTATTGAACCAAACAAACCCTAAAAATAAAGACAGTGATGTGGTGAACAAACTCATATACAAGATAAGTTTTGCCGATCTAGATCTGGTATGTTAAGTCAAGTGAGTATGCACAAGCTAGAGTCTGGCCATCGCTAGCATCGCAGTGAATATATACAATACTAGTGTTGGCATACCATTTACTAAGGCCAGCTGAATGATAAATGCGATGTTTTCAGTGTGAACAATCAAGACAGTCGTGTCATTCATTCATGCCCATGAACAACCGTTATTCATGCCCTGTCTCTAGATTTCTTCTTTGTTTTTAAACAGCTATGTACAATCAAATTATGCACCCCATTGATTTTTATGTGATGCAATCAAGTTTTTCTTGTTATAAAGTGTGAGTGTGTGAACTATCGAGACGAGCCATGCATTCGTTCATGACCTAGTCCAGCAAGCATACGTCCGTGTTCCACCAGGCTGAGGTTGGAATGCATGCATGCACCTCTACGTGAGTGTACTATACATAGACATGAGTACAGTATGTACGTTGTTAAGTGTGTGAATGATCGAGACGGGGCATGCATTCGTGACAGTGAACAGAACAACCATCAAGATGACGACCTAGACTAGAGGGATGGAGTCGTGGAGGAGACACCGATCTGCACGTCCATTCATGCGCACTTCCCAGTACCACGCTATGCATACACACCATCGTAAGTTCGTAACCTATAGGAGCTATAACTTTGAGTGGGAACGTTGAGGACACAGTGGCCTCTAGCACTGGCGGAGCTAGGTCAGATGTTTTGGGGGGGGGCCAAACACAA
>NC_041393.1:32064605-32066989 GCF_002162155.2 Triticum dicoccoides
AAAAAATTTCTCCATGTACTTGTACAAAGACTGGGGGGGCCATGGCCCCTGCAGCGGTCAACATAGCTCCGCCGCTGGCCTCTAGTCTCTGCTATCTCACCCTTATTTTTTCCACCAGGATATGCCATTTAATTCAGTAGATGTACAATTGATTTCAAAAATTGTAGTGAATTTTGCCAATGGACTTGAGGGCGCGCCAGATTTGTGAGCCATCGATATGCAGTCATGTTCATCCCTTGGTTGGATTTCAAGTCCTAGTTGCATAGGGTGTTCAATGCCAACCCGGAACTAATTAAACGTCTAAGACAAAGTCACCCAAGGAGGGCACTAGCACTCCAAGCTTTCTATATATACGACACCTCTACCCTCTTATTCTCTCACAAAACACAGGGAAACACAACTTCCCACCATTCTACTAGCTCACTGAGCTCTCGTTTCCCCTTCTTGCAAACAATTATGACCATGGCTAGTCCATTTGTCGTCTTTGTTTGTCTACTCATCGTGCTACCTCAAATCCAGGCCACTTCTAACCCCTACAATGGGACTCTACCTCCTCAGGGGTGTCAGATCCCTTGTATGACCGAGGTTAACTTGCACTTGTTCTTGCACCAATTCGTCGATGGACCAAACCAGCCAAACCGCAATGAGGAAACCTTGCTCCAAACAAGTTTCCCTTTTGGGTTTGGGACGACGATAGTCCATGACTGGACTCTTACTGAGACAACAAATTCCAAAGATACCGTTGTTGCACGTGCACAAGGCGTGCATGTCCAGGCTGGTTTAACCATGGATAATAGATGGTACATGACTCATAACATAGAGTTTGAGCAAGGAAGGTAATATGTTCTCTATTTCACTATTTTGAATATCTTAGTATGTGTTTCGTGAGTTCTTTCACCCGCGACATTGAAGTTATGTGCTTGCATCTATTATATTTGTAGCTAAGGATTTTACACAACTTACTGGTGTACATACACATATTAATAGTTGTGCATTTGTTCAAAGCTGCATGCACTTCTAACCTGCTGGCGGGACTTGCTATCTTGCACATGAAATAGGTTTGCAGGGTCCACCCTTCAGGTCATTGGCATAACGGCGGGTCTGGAAAATGGTCAGTGGTCCATTGTCGGTGGGACTGGTCAATTCGTTATGGCACAGGGTATAATAAGTTTCGCAAGGCATCCTGACTCTACTTGGGAAGATGGTATTAAAGAACTTAATATCCGTGTACGCTACACGACTCCGCAACCTGTAAGTATAATTCCCAAAAGTTTGTATCCAAATTGTAATGTTCTACTTTTTGAAGGAAAAACAATATGACATTAGAGAGCCCTACTAAATATGCAATACATTAAGATATTTGTGCATATGCAGTGCAAATGCATTAAATCGCATTCTAGTTTCAACAGCACTAGATAATACCCGTCACTTTGTTGTGGGTATGTTCTGCAATATATTTCACTGAGATTTAATTAATATGGGGATGATGAATATTTGTGGTAAATAATATGAGAACTAAAACTGAAAATACATATGATTATTGTATATTTGTAAATAATTTTGAAAAATGTATATGCACCATAATATAATGAAGATTCACATGCATGTTTGTATGTTGAGATGGGTTTTATCCTACCCACGATTGCATGTTGAGGTGGACTTTTTCCATTGCATGATCCATGCTGATGTGACATGCTTGCATGTTGAGAGAAATGGGTTAGTTGATGCTAGCTATTTTGATGTAGAAGTTTAGTCATGTTTAACTAAACAAAATGCATTAACTTTACACATTTAATTTGTAGTGGGTTGTATATCAAGTAACAAAGCTTTATGTACGCACACAATACATAACACAAGCCATGTTTTCACTTATTTTTCTGCAGGCTTGAGGCGCAACTCATTTGTTGAAAAATAAAGCCGGTGCAAGGAATTTGATGGAAACAATGTATTTTCACAGTTTCTTGCGGCATGATGGATCATTACTGTGGTCCGCCTGTGTCATGAGAGTATGCATTAGCATACCCTCTTTCTATCTTTCATTCAAAATAAGATGTGGGTTTATAGCATGGTGGATATCCACTCCTTAATCCATGCCAACCCATCTGTTTGCTGATGTCTTTGTAATGTCTTGGATTTGATTTGCAAAATGATGAAGCTTGTTTGTTTGAGAAACTGTTATTTCCAAAGAACTGTATTATATGTATAATCATGCCACAGGCGGACTATTCAATAAGCCATCGGAAACAATTTGTACTAAACTTCATTGCACCAACCGTTACAATCGTTTGACCTGGCAGCACATGATGCACTGATTTAGAATCATGACACAGTTTGCTTTCTTGTGTTTAGATGGCCTAATTACTCCCAGTTTATCTGGCGTTCGT
>NC_041393.1:32067560-32079542 GCF_002162155.2 Triticum dicoccoides
TGAGTATGCATATTTTGTTTTTTTTTTTTCACTAGATTGATTTCTTTATGCATGTTATGTTGTTAGTTTTACCCTTATTCAGACGATAACCAACCGAAGATACAAGAGTGTTGTGCACCGAGTTGTTGTCAATGCTGATGATGGTGCCTGTTTGTCAGTGGCAGTCGTTCCATGATCCATCTAAATCTCAGAAAATATGTACTGCCCAGAGCTTGTGAGCAAGGATCATACCACTAAGGCCTTGTACAATGCTGGGTGCTTATGCACCGGTGCTTAGTATTGTTGCATCTCAAGAAAATTTTGCCACACAATGAAAAGTGCTTCCAGTAGGTGCTTAGTTGCTTCAAATATGTAGCATCCGTGAGGGAAGGAGAGCAGTAAACTCCCCTAAGCACCGGCTGGCATCGAAGCCAAAGTTTGCTTCCGTACCACCTAATAAGCACTTGTGTAAGCATCTGCCCGGAGAAAAACCGGTATTTTTCAACGAGGCACCTGTGTAAGCACCTGCGTTGTACAGGGCCTAAAAGAATAGCGTCGGGAAGCCTATAATAATTTTGAAAAATGAGAACACTTGTGCCAAGTCTCGGACTTTGTTCCACCAGAAGCTCGGTTCGCATGTGCACTGCAAAATTTGTAAAAAATACAACATGCCGACAAACTTGATTAATAAAGAGGTGAAAACCAAAAGTGCATATAGTGTGATTTGTTTCAGTTCTAGAGAAACTTTGGAGGACATGTATTAGAGGGATAGTGTGAGCTAATAGAAGTTCCAGCCAATTTTCAAACAGTGATCCGAGTGGGCAAGGAATTCGCTGAAGCAATTAGAGCTGAGAAGTAGAGAGAGAGAAATGGCAATTAAAGACAAAAAAAATTGGGGGCGTTGCGAGAATCGAACTCGCGACCTCTCGCACCCAAAGCGAGAATCATACCACTAGACCAAACGCCCTTCGTTGCATTTAAATAAAAATATTTTTTATTAATTCAACTACGTTTCCTGGTTACGCTACACTAGTGCAAGCTTCGCTCAAGAAAACAGAAATGCCATAGGACGGCGCCTGAAGAGTGACTCTTATTTTCGGGCGTATCATGTCGGTCGGAGCGACCTGGGTGGAAACCACGGTGTGGGAGTATTTTGTGGGAGCGCTGTGTGAGAAGAGAATTTGAGCAACAACTTAGACCGTTCACCCGTCTTCGATCGGCAGATGGGAACCGTTGGTGAGTTCGCAGAGCAGTTTAATCTTTGCTATCAACTGCTTAATTTCACATGACAAATCTTGGGAACCCTTGTACTTTGTTATTCGGTTCATTGATGGGCTTAAACCCGATAGACACCCGTGTTGCTATTATGGTGCAACGCGCACGCGACCTCGATACCGATGTGGCTCTCGCTGGTTTGCAGGAAGAAGCGGTGGCGATAACCCGGAAAATGGTGACCGGAGTTGGAATCTTTTTTTATAGGCGTGCTCGCGGTCTCTGCTGCGCCTGCGGCGAGAAGTGGTCACGAGGTCACACTTTGTGGCCCTACTGTCCAACTTCATGTGGTAGAGGAGTTATTCAGGTTGTTGCAGTTGGACATGCAGGCAGGGTGCTGGACACAAGTTCTTGAAACAGATTGTTGCGTCATTTCCCTAGCGGCACTCAGTACCCGTGGATAAGAACCACCTCAACCTGTTCAGCTACGGCCTACGGGGGCACTATCAAATGGCAAGACATGTTAATGTTGGTCCATTCAGGAAGCTCTCACAGCTTGGTCCTCAAGATCAGTGGAAGCAACCCAATCTACAACAACTTATTTTGCAGCAAGAGACACAAGATTGTGTATTACCACGTAAGAACTAGATGGACAGAGGAGCTTGTCATTCTTCACTTGGTTTGTAAAAACAGATGATTATTATGTAAATACATGAACTTTGCGGGGTTGAGTGATTAATTTGGAAGAATTGGGGGAGGGGGGGTGATCCTAACAACAATCAAATATAAGTTTAATGCACATGCTAGTATAATGTTAGATTTTTATTATGCAACTTATGCCAATTGTTCTTGTTTTTTATAGGAATAGAAATAGAGATTAGAGTGGATTGAAAACGAATATCCACAGGAGTGCACGAGCACGCCTGTTCACGGATTCGCCAAGCATACATTCTCCTCGGGATATGCCATGAAGCAGTTAATTCATCCGTATATCACATGGCTGGTCTCACGTGCATGCTGGACGGCCGTGGCGTCAGGGTCAAAACAGCACGCGACTTCGAACGCAAAACGGCACGTAACATTGATGTATGTATGCACGCCAGCACCCTAGGTGGGGTCACTACGTGATTACATTATATTTCTTTTTACAGGGGTGTGATTAAATTATACTCATACTACAAAAAGAAACCACCATGTGATTAGAATATACTCCCTCCGTTCCATAATGTAAGATGTTTTTTGCGGAAATTTCTTTCGGTACCCGAGTGTATCTGCTCCGAAATCTGCGTAGCTCAATCGCATGGGGATTTGGTTTCCAGCCTGTATTCTTTCCCGTATAGTGAATTGGTTGGATTTTTAATTTACAGATGAGACCCATGGGTGGCCCACAGAAATTGTATGCTTCTCTCCACTACCGGTAAAGAAAAAGTAGATCTTTTGACAGTCCTGGATCTGTGCATAAATTATGTACCGTCACTAGCCAGTTCTGTGCCTGGTGCTCACCTGGTGAAAAAGTCTAAAACAAACCTTCAACTTATAAATGAAAGCTAAATCAAACCTTAAACTTACAATCCCGGAAATCAGGACACCGAACTCTCTGATCCCGGTCTATTTTAAACCTTGAGGGTGTTTAACTGGTATTCACTGACGTGGCAAGGATCGTTGACGGGCTGGCTGGACATTAGGACGAATTGGGCCGGCCCAATAACGCAGTCGCTTGCACGCTCACTCTGTTTTTTAGTCTATATATTTTCCTTGTTTTTCCATTTTTGTAATGATAATAACTTCTTTTAAATTGTCATAATGAAAACTATAGAAAGATAGAATTGGTATAACTGATGGATTGATTGTATTGCATTGAGGCCTCGGCCGGTATATATAAGAGTACATGACTTGGGGTGCAAGGCAACCCCGGATACATATGGCAGTCTACGATATGAATATCTACAACTACCAAATATACTCTAACATCCCCCCGCAGTCACAGCGGGAGCACCGCAGACGATGAGACTGGAGAAGAAGCCGAAGCCGGGAGCCGACACACTAACATCCCCTGCAGTTGGAACGGCGGTGCGGTGCAGACGCTGCGACTGGAGCAAAAAACCGGTGAGTAACTCATGCGGATGGTAGCCCTTTGTGCCGATCTCGAGGAAGCCGAGCTGTAGGGTGAATAGCCGTGGTTGAGAATGCCGTGCGTAGGGTAGCCGTGGTCGACGTGGAGCTATCAAGGTTGTCGAGGGTAAGGAGCCGCTCAGGAAGCCGCGGGTGCTCGAGGAGGCGCCGTGAGGATGGTGGCGCGAAGGGGAAGCCACCTAGGACAAAGACGGCGACGCGTCGAGGCAGTCGAAAAGGGGGTCGGTGCCGAAGTCGATGCAGTCAGGAGACGATATGCGAGACATTCTCGGGTTTGCCAGGCCCAAAAATACCTCGGGGATGATGGCGCGCACCGGTGTTGCCAATACCGGACGTGCGAGGGAGGGTACACACGAGGCGCTGTCGTCTGAGGGACCAATAGAGAAGGCCTCCACGACGGTCGCAGGCGCACAATGGCGGGGTAGAAGATGCCGATGCAGCCCGCACTTGTCGGAGTAGACAAAGGGAAAGAACAAGACGACGACGCTGACGACGAGGTGGTGCTGGACGAAGCGAAGAGGTGAACCTGGACGATCTGGTGCAAGGCCTGATGATCCAGATGATGCGGCGGCGGAGCTCAAAGGAGACGGCGAAGAACTCGAACAACTTGATGAAGACCACGCGCACAAGGCGCGCACTGACGTAGTCGTAGACGATGTCGAGGACGTAGTCGATGGCGATGAAGATGCAACGGCGGAGAGGACCAGGGAGAACGGCGCTGCAAACGATGCAGCCGCAACCCTCGTGTCAGTGGAGATGCACGCGTACTGAAGACACTCGTCCCAAATTCGTACGTGTCGCGACCGTACGCTGGTCAGTTGATCAGACCGACAACGCACGTGTGAGACAACGGACGACGATGCTGCACAGACCGGAATCATGGCGGAGAAGTCGGGGACGACCGGCTTGGGGACCGTGTTGCGGAGGAGCCTAGCGGCGCTGCGGGTGGTGCCCCGACACGCACCGCACGCCAGCCCGGACGACGCGGGTGTTGGAGAAGAACAACCGGTGATGATGTCGAAGAAGAGGCGTGCGCTCGACGGGCGGTGGGCGACTCAATCTCGATCAGTGATCGAGTAAAAAATCAGAGAAACTACCAAAAAGAAATCAGCATCAACAAATCTTCGTGTAAACCTCCAGGTTGCACGTAGAACTGGTTCCTCAGCCTCTTTTCTCTGCCCGCCAGCCCGTGGTGGGAGACAGAGGAAGATGGCCGGGTGGAGGCACGGCGCCGCCACGGGACCAGTCGACGACGAGTGGAGGGCGCCCGCGGAAGCCCTAGCTGCCACCACGGCAGCGCGGGGAAGGACGCGTGCGCCGCAAGGAGACCGCGGCTGCCACCACGGCGGCGCGAATCGGGGTCATCGTCGACGGCCTCCATGATGGATGATGAGGTACACGTCGATTTGCTGCTGCTGGACGCGAGACGACGGCGGATTAACTCGATCCGCCGCAGAGGAGGGCGCTGCCCCCAGCGGAGGTCATAGGAAACCTCCCCGGGGGCACGCTACGAAGCCGTCGTGAGGGCGCGCTGATTGCGCACCGTGGTGGACGGCCGGTGGCGCGAGAAGAACAGGGGTGCGTGAGAAGCAGCGGAAGAATTAGGGTTTGTGGCAAAGGATCCGAACCTAACCTCGTGATACCATATAGAAAGATAGAATTGGTATAACTGATGGATTGATTGTATTGCATTGAGGCCTCGGCCGGTATATATAAGAGTACAGGACTTGGGATGCAAGGCAACCCCGGATACATATGGCAGTCTACGATATGAATATCTACAACTACCAAATATACTCTAACAAAAACAAACATTTTTTACGACCCACTTGTCTTCTACCAGCCAACCACAACTCAAGTAACGAACGGCTGCACTAATTCGTGAAGAAACGTTAGACGCCCAAGGTTACATGGGGAGGAGGGATTATTAGGAACGACAAAAATTAGAAGCGGCCATAAAAAATAAGCTTGACAATAACTGAACTCTGGACGTCGCACTCACAGAGGCCTCACCTAGACAATCGACTTGAAGGCTGCTATTGAATATATTTAGTGCGTACTTGTATATAAGAACCGAAATAAGTGTTCATATATGAAACCTTTTTGCAAAAATTCTAAACATTTCATCAAAAACTGTAAAAACTTGAAATACTGAATATATATTTTTTTAACGCAAATAATTTACAAAATTCCAAAACCAATTTTTTGAAAAATGTGACACGGAAGGGTTTATGGTTTATTTCTTAATGACAATAAACAATTTATAAAAATAAACAAACATTTAAAAAAATCTTCAGTTTCCGTCTGTTGGGCCGGCCCAGTGGTGACTGGAGTCAACAATCCCGGGACTCACCTGCCACGTCAGCGATCCCTGTTTGAAAACGCTTTCAAGGTTTAAAATAGACCGGGATCAAATAGTTCGGTGTGCTGATTTCAAGGATTGCAAGTTCAAGGTTCGATTTAGTTTTTGTCTACAAGTTGAAGGTTTGTTTTGGACTTTTTCCCTCACCTGGTGCACCGTTGTCACGCGGGGACGGACAGCACGGCGACAATGCTTCATGCTCGCACAAGGAGACACCGGTGCACCATGGCGGAGCTCTTGTCTTGCTCAGTATTCAAAGTTGGCAACCAAGTGACAGAAAGTGAGCCCGCACCATGGGACTAGTGTCATCGCCGCGATGGGCCGGTGTCCGGCGTGCTGGGTGTTGCTCCTGGTGCACTCATGTCGAAAGGCAGGCCGCCCTCCGGTGTTGCGGGAGGTCTCCGTGGCCTGGTGGGTTGCGTGGTTGGTTTTGTCGGGAGAGGTCTTGTGCATGCGTGCCTGGCTGGATGCTGGGTGATGCCGACCGCGGTGGCAGGACAGAAGTAATGGCCGGCGTTGCCGGTGCTGCCTCTTGGGGCTTGCGAGTGGTTCTTATGAGCGAGCCATCCTGCTCGCTGGAGCTGTGCGCTTCGGCGTGGCTGGCGGCTGCAGCGACAATGGTGCCGCAGTTTCCACAATTGCTTTTAAATCATGCCGGTTAGTTCTGGGGCCCTTTGCTTGATGCTGTGAAGTACACGGCTAACCATGCTCGACGTTCAGAGTTCAGACCTGACCAAGAATAGACGATTGGTACTTACTGGATGTTTTTTGTGTGCAACCGTGCATGATTTTAACTGCAACAAACACACGGTATACATACATCGGCACATCATCATCTTCAGCAATTATTCATGAACGATGGTGTGGACATCACATGACTATTGCCACTTCGCAACTGCATCACCACAAGCGCTATCATGCTGGCCCGAGCAAACAACTCGTTCGGTCGTTCCGGCTCGTTAACAAACGCACGAACCAAATCACAGATTCACAGAATTCTGCCGAACGGACGACTTGGTGTGAGGTTTTCTCACCCATCACGGCCGTGGCCTGCGCCCCGCGGACAACAGCGATGCCAACACGGTAGCACGCCTGCAACTCCTCCTGGCCTCCTGGTACACCGGAGCATGGCTCGCCTTTGGTCGAGCACACCGCATGCATGGACTAGGAGCGGCGTCCAGCACGCAGAACAGCTGCCCGTCCCAACACCGGCACCGATCCCTTGGTGCGGACTCGCGCGCTCACCTGATTGCCTACCTGAATGCTGAACAAAATGGCGGATCCATCACGGTGCACGGCCTCTACTTAAGCGTCAATCTTTTTTCTTTTCTTTTGTTTGAGCTTATCCACGCCCAGGCACATTTTCTGTACCAGGTGTCCAGGTCTATGACGCCCACCGATTCTGGGCCATCGGTCCACGTATCTGCTGCCAAACCTGCCATGAGCAGGGCCATACAGGGGCTTGAAATACACTATTTTTGAGCGAACCGTACCTGCAGCAGAAAACCCAATGCCACGCATCCCCAAACATGATTCAGCGGTACATATTAGGAGAGCAGCTGGGCTCGGGAGCCAAAACGCTGCTCTTTGCCACTAGTTTAGTGTCAAAAAAACATCTTACATTGTGGGACAGAGAGAGTACTATATTATAAAAAAGCTGCAGATTTGATACTTGCAATTTTTCCTTCTACCAAGCAAGAACAGTTTTTGTATATTACTCAAAAAAAGCTGCAGATTTGATATTTGCAATTTTTCCTTGCATCAAGCAAGAACTTTTTTTAAAGTTAAAGCAAGAACAATTTAAACATTCGAAAGAAGGAACCCCTGTATTTTTAGGCCAAAGCTAATATGATTCCAAAAGCTTTAGCCATGCGAAAATTCATAGAAGCGTCCATCCTCGCCTATCACTTTATCAGCCCTCTATTAAGGATTTTTCTATTGGACCTACTACACACACGTCCAACTCTGAAATTTTGGTTGCATATACTTGTTACACATACCCATTATCTCAATTTTTGTTTGCATACATATGTACTGTAATTTACATGAATTTTAGTTGTAGTATGACATTTGGTCTATTTGGTCGGGACCGAACACCATCCTATATAAACCGAAGACCAAATAGAGAAGAACCGATAAGATCAAATAATTTCAGTGTTAATTATGAAATATCAAATTCTTGAAAAAACAAAAAAACTGGAACCAGCGGGCACTTGTTCGCGTCGGGATATGGGCCACCGTCTGGATTGTATCACTAGTAGAAAAAGGATCAAATGTGAAGCACAATAGTGCCGGTTTGAATTTCAGCCGGCACTAATGTGTACATTAGTGCCGGTTCGTGGCGGCGATCAATAGCACCGGTTTGTGGCGAACCTTTAGTACCGGTTCATGCCACGAACCGGTACTAAAGAGGCTGTGTCAGCCTGTGGTCAGGCTATGGCCCCACCATCACCATTTAGTGCCGGTTCGTACCATGAACCGGTACTAATGAGGTTATGGCAAGCTGTTTTTAGTCCCACCTCGCTCCCCTAACAAGCCTTTTACCACCTTAAATATGTTATTTCTCACACTATCACAAGCACTTGGTCTTCATTGAACTCTATGTGTAGAATTTGTGGCCGCAATATGAGTCTTCATCGGTTTATAAATCGTTGATAACTCATATTGGCAATTCAGATTGTACACACAAAGATCATTGATGATCAAAGTATTTTTGATGTTATAAGATCATATTGACAATTTAGACTGTAAAGAAATATAAGATCATGATCTAAATGCTCTTATATTTTTTGCGTTCAGTATGCACCAACTGCTAGGCGGGAGGAGCTGTTTAGTACCGGTTCCTGGCGAACCTTTAGCACCGGTTCGTGCCACGAACTGGTACTAATGAGGTTGTGTCAGGTAAGGCTAGGGCCCCATGAGCACCTTTAGTACCGGTTCATGTATGAACCAGTACTACAGTTTCTTAGTAAGCTGTTTTTTAGTCCCACCTCGCGAAGAGAGAGGGACTAGGAGCGGTTTATAAGCCCTGAGTGCAGAGACGATGAAGAAGAGGCTCAATGCTCACGTTGCTTAGCTTCAAGCCTTCAGGAATATGGTAGACTGCACGGAGCTATGCGCAGTGCAGTTTACACTATTCCGAAAGTCATGAAGCAAATTAACGAGCATTGCACCTCTTTTTTATTTTTAATAACTTATTACAACTCCGGACTTCTTCTGTTATGGCAAAAACTAATTGCACGTCGGCATTTCTTTTTTTTAAACTTTGGTTATAACTCCAGACTTTGACCATCAAGTTTTGCAGAAAAAAAAAATAGTAGGAAAAAAAACTATAACTGAAAAGAAAAAAAACTATATAAAATGACCGTGAAATTGAAAATCACTACAAAATGAACTCTGAAAATGTTGAATTTTGGCAAACTAGATGAAAAACTACTCAGAAATAAATAGAAGAAAATAAATATAACAGAAAAGAAAAAACTATACAAAAAACTACGCAGAAATAAATAGAAGAAAATAAAGCAGAAAAGAAAAAACTATAAAAAAATTGGGGCGCTGCCTTGTGGGCCTGCTAGGCCACGGACGTGCAATTACAGGCCTTAAAGGCCCAGCAGACTCATAGGGCAGCGCGCAGAATTTATGTCCACAAGCCTGCTATATAGAGGAGTTCAAAGAGGTAGCCGCGGCTGGGTTTATAAACCAGTGCGGCTGCCCTTCGCCCGGCGAGGTGGGACTAAACTTTGGGGTGGCAGCGCGAGGCCTTTAGTACCGGTTGGTGGCTACAACCGGTACTAAAGATCACCCTTTAGTACCGGTTGGATCCACCAACAGGTACTAAAGGCCTGCTCTTCCCGCCTCTTTTAGTACCGGTTGGTGGTTACAACCGGTACTAAAGGCCCATCCTATATATATAGCACTTACGAGAATTCCAGTTACATCTCCCCACTTTCGTCTATAACCTCTCGACATCGCCGCGCGCCGCTCGATCCCGTCGTCGCCGCCCGTCGCCCGTCGTCCGTCGTCGTCGTCGCTGTCCCCGCCGCCGCCCGTCGTCGTCGTCGTCTCGCGCCGTCGCCCCGAACGCCGCCGCCGTCCGTCGTCGTCGCCGCGGTCCCGTACGTCTCTCGCACCCGCGCGCCGGCGCCCCCGCCCCGTACGCCGCCGCCCTCGCCCCGTACGCCGCCGCCCCCGCTCGTACGTACGGGGCGGTGGCGTACGGGGCGGCGTACACACACATACACACATATACACACACTACACACATACACACACACACACACATTTTTTACTTATTTTCTGTTTTCTGTTTTCTGTTTTTTAGAAAATTTAATTAGATATTAATTAGCTAGGTATGTGAGATTTGAACTAGTTGAATAATTAATATAACTAGTTTATTTTTAGTAAGAAAATTGTCGAACTAGTTTATTTAGGTATATGAGATTTGAACTAGTTGAATAATTAATATAACTAGTTTATTTTTAGTAAGAAAATTGTCGTATCTGAGATTTTATTATCTAATTAAAATATTATTTGTTAATGAGTTTTTCTGTTTATTTAATGTTTTTATATATTTTGAGTTTATATAAATGTTAGATTAATGTCGAATGTTAGATGAATTAGATAGAGAAGTTAATAGAACTAGTTTATTTTTAGTAAATGCTTAGTTGAACTAGTTGAATTAATATATAGAACTAGTTTACTTTTAGTAAATGCTTAGTTGAACTAATTGAATTAATATAACTAGTTTATTTTTAGTAAATGCTTAGTTGAACTAATTGAATTAATATAACTAGTTTATTTTTAGTAAATGCTTAGTTGAATTAATAGAAGTAGTTGAATTAATTGAATTAGTAAGTGTTTAATGTTTCGCCTAATATAAACATAGGAAATGTCGTCTGACGACGGAAAAAAATTCGGTATGTGCATATACTGTGAAGACGAGCGCGACCAGTGCGACAGAAATTTCCTTGTTGATGGTAGGCGATTCAGCATCAAGCTGGATGAGACTTTCGAATTCGATACAGTAAGTCACCACGACAAGTCTGTTTTCGTAATTAAGCATGACTTATATATGCTTCATTTGCCTGACTTATAATTTTTAATTTTCACTATTCTACTAGCGCATCCCATGCCATGCAAGAATTTTTGTCTTGGATAAGATAGGTTTTAAAGATATGAAAACTATGGAGGTAAAGAGAGCTTACCTGAAAACTGAGCATGATGCTTATATTTTCAACGTCAAAGTATACAATGCACACACGTACACCTATTTTGAATGCAAAACTTGGCAAGCACTATGCAAGGCTTATGCATTTGAGCCTGGTATGGTTATCACCTTTGATATTCGTCCGGAAGATGATATTGAAGGTAATAGAGACATATGGGTCGATGTGCAGACGCCTCCAGTTCTACCATTATGTGAGTTCTTCTCAAATATATTTTTGTCTTTGATATTGCTTATTTCAAAAATAACTGACAACTAATTTCTATTGACAACTTATCTCCATTCAACCAAACATGTCCGGCGCTTGGTAGACAGGACCTTCTACTGTCCCGGAGCTGAACTAAACTGCGAGGAGATAAGTCATTATGTTTCATGGCTTGAGGATCTTCATACTGTCAAGACAAATTTTTTTCCTGCACTTGGAAATGTTAGTACTCAAAACGTGCGACCAATAGTGATGGTATTGAACTACGGTCACATCTATTTAGGAATGATGGTAAGATATTTACTATTTGTCCTTAGTGCATATTTTGCATACATATTTTTTTTAAACTTTCATTGCTGAGTATATTAATTAAGTACTATACGATGTTCTTCAACAGGGACTCCCGATGACAGTTGTGCCTCAGGGGATCGAGAGTAAAGGTCAGATGTCAATTGTTAGCTTAAGGCCAAGATATCCTGCATTGCACATGAATGCATTCAGGATTTCTAGAAGCGATGAATGCTTAATTGTGAAAGATTGGAGGAAAATTGTTAATGATCGCAGAGAAGTACTAGGGGACAGCAATGAGAAGCGCAGCCCACGATTAGAAGACAGGTTCATCGGCATGCTCCAGTATGATCAATCAGGAGAGCTATACATGTTCTATGCTATTTTACCAGAGAGAGAGTAGCTAGCAGGAGTGATTTAGCTAGTTCTTCATGCTGCTCTTAATTAGTACTTGGCCTTTCATGTCTCTGTTCTTCGTTCTGAACTTAAGTGATTTGCTTTTGTGGTGTTATATATGAACGCTTATAATATCATGACAATCATGTTGAACTCGATGATTGATTCTACTAGAAATTCTAT
>NC_041393.1:32080078-32081799 GCF_002162155.2 Triticum dicoccoides
AACGTTTACAATGTGTAGTATCGTAAAATACCAGCAAACGAAAAAGAATTAAAATGGAAACACAAAATTAAATGAAAAAGAAATCATAAAACTAAAAACCCCCAAACCTTATAGTACCGGTTGGTGTTACCAACCGGTACTAAAGGGCTCCAGGCCCCCAGAGCTGGCTCGTGCCACGTGGTTTCCCTTTAGCACCGGTTCGTGCAGAACCGATACTAAAGGGGGGGGGGGGGGCTTTAGTGACCACACTTTAGTGCCGGTTGTAGAACCGGCACTAAAGGGCCTTACGAACCGGTGCTATTGCCCGGTTCTGCACTAGTGTATACTTACTAGCACATATGCCTATGCGTTGCAACGCGACAATTTTTTTGACGTGTATCTAAAATTAACCAAATATGCACTGCAAATTTCAATCAACTATATCGTTCAAGTAAGTATATATTTGAATTTCAAATGTTGCAATTTATAAATTATTATGGGTGGAACAACTCATGTGGATGTGCAGCTGGTCATCCAGTGTGTATATTATATATTCTTAGAAAAGAAAGTTAGCAAAAACACGCACTGACCGTCCAGGGAGATGTGGATGTGGTTATAGCGGGAGCATCGGCTTCAAACATCAGAAAAGTTACAAGGCAACAGAAGCCCCTCTCGAGTAAGTTCGGTCAAAGCTAAGCAACATTTGTGTGAGGAACCATCACCCTTCGGTATACAAAATGCACAAGTTATTTAATTAAGTAATTCACTAACTAAGAAAAGTTACAATTTGGAAAGCCGCAAGATGAAACTGTTAATATCTTCAAACAAACAAAGGACATTTTAAAGTTTACAACTCACAAAGGGACCTTGGTAAAAAGCTGCAAGATTGCTGATTAAAAACTTCTTCAGATAGAGGAATAAGTATTTACTTTTAGCTTGAGGGCTACACACTTCGGGTAAATGAAAATATGAAGACTTCACAAAGTGTATCCCTGCAAGAAAAAAGACCTCGCCAGAAGTAAAAAGTCTGCAAGATTGATGATAAAAAATTCTTCAGACAGAGAGGAATGAGTATTTACTTTTAACTTGAGGGCTACAAACTTCAGGTGAATGAAAATATGAAGAGTTCACAAAGTGTATCCCTGCAAAAGAAATAAAAAATCACAAAGCGCCTTTCAGTATAAAAATTCCATCGAAGACTATAGTGCTACGCGCAACATCACATATTCGGATAGAACATAAATACTTCCTGAGAAAATATTTACTTTTTGCAAAGATTCAATCACTGTTGCAGATAATTTATTTGACAGGAAGAAAAAAATTGACTTTTTGAAGCATGTTCACGCTTCATATGATAATGAAACTTAAGCGTACACCAATGCCCATGAAATTTACTTTATATGCTGTACTTGGCAACAATGGCAATAGAGCATCATCTTCTAGCAGAAACATTAAACCATGGCAGTCCAGACAAACAGCGGCGTCGCAATTGTATGCAAAGCAACATCAGCAGCAGACATCTCTACTACTATTAAAAGAGCCAACAAGGGGCAGAAGAAAACTACTGCCCTCCCACGTTACGGAAAAAAAACACATACGAAAAAGAAGGACTTACAATGGAAACATCACGTAATCTCCGGATGGGTTCTTCAACAGCACAGAAACCAAAAAAAAAAACTGAAGCGGCCCTCCAGATTGAAAACCACGTACGAAAAAGTAGGGCTTACAATGGAAACATCACG
>NC_041393.1:32082080-32126415 GCF_002162155.2 Triticum dicoccoides
AAAAAAAAAACTGAAGCGGCCTCCAGATTGACCTACGCCCTATGCAGCCGGCGAGGCACCTGGTGACGGACGCGACAACGAATACGCCATACGCAGCCGGCGAGGCACCCGGCGACGGACGCCATCACAGGTCTATGCTCTTCTGGACTTCGAGAAGCTATTCTATGCCGCCATCGTCCAGGATTGGTAACGCCGCCGCTCAGGCTGTCCTGCCTTATCGCCGTTGAGCTCATACCACGCCGTCCTCTGCAACGCAGGTGCGACCTCATTTACTCTTGTTTCTGTCCTGCGATATATACTATAACACATCAGCAGCTGCCAGTCTGGAATTTTACCACCACATGAAAGCGGTGAACTTGTTACATCCCAGATTTGTTAGAATATCTATACATGCAGACGAATAATGAGGCACCTATGAAAAGTAACTCATCCTTAAACTGCTGAAGATGAATTTCATAAGAAAAATAGACACAACTTCCAGAACAGTACTTTTAGATTGAAAACTCCTCAGTCAGATGCCACTTCAAATACAATTGTATTATAACAATTTGCCATTCACAGCGTTGAAGAACTTCGTATGGCCCCTACCACTCCCAACGGGCAGCGCACACCGTTCCAGGATATAACCAACACCAACTCCTTGGGTACTTAACCCAATCACTCGATTTCTTATTTATTTTGCTCAGCTGCTGAACTGTGTCATGACTTGCAGACCGTAAAGAGATAAAAAGGCAGAGGGAAAGAGAGCGGTATGCACAAAATAGGGATGAGATAAATAAGAGACGGCGTGAAGCCTACAAACAAAAAAAATGTTGCAGCAGACGTCAATGGCCTGGGCAATGGAACACACACACATTCGGCTGTATCACAAGGTAATGATTGTCGACTTTGGTGATGTATAGCCCAATGGTACTGCCATATAATGATCTACTCTTTGTCTATTCAGACCATAATGGGCTGGACATACGGGGGGAAAGGGGGCAGTATGCACACGATACAGAGGAACTATTAAAGGGACAACCCAAATCCAGCGAGCATAATAAGCATAATGCTGCCGTCGCCGATGGCAGCAACATTGTCTCGCAGCCGCAAGCTACCGGACAAACGGCAGTCACACATCTGCAGATCCTAACATGTTCAGGAGAGCCTAGACCAAATTCAATGCAGCTCAACGATAATATTTATGACGAAAATGAGACCGACTGGTTGCACAGAAATGATGCGTACCAGATGCAGCGACATTCACGACGATTGCCATTCACCCAAATGTCAGGGGAGGAGAATCCCCAACTCAGTACAATCGTGAACCTACGTAGCCCAGAGGAGTCAGGACAAAACAAAGGTTAGTTCATTGAAATATTTATGCTACAATATATAATATTTCATTCGGCTACAATAATGTCATCATTCAGGTACAAAGTCTACTATTTATGTAGGCAAACAACCTGTAACGATCCAGCCAACTTACAATAGTCCAGTAATGGAAACGATCCCTGATGCGGGTCCTGGCACTCATAATCTAATTGGTATATTTTTACTAACACCTGGTTCATAACTTCAATTCATCTCTGATTCTTACTCATAATACTGATGATACACATAATATCATTTTAACTCACAATGTTATCAGGCAACAACCACGGCGAAGATCCATATGGAATACTGGAGCCTGATGCCCGCACGATTAATATTGATGGTACACATAATATCGTTTTAAGTCTCCTCTCACCCGGTTACCTTTGTTTCGTGTCCTGACCGTTATTTGAAACACCTTTTGCATTATCGACGGCGTTGGCGGCTAGACTGCTTGGCAGGCGACAACCTTGGAGATGATGACCCTGATGAGGAAGCTAGGATGTTTGCCCAACCAGGTCTATTGTTGCTATCATGATGTACCAACACAATATATAGTACAACAAAATGGTTTGTGCAACAAATTTACTTAATGCAAATGTCTACACTTTTCCAGATGTTGAATTTCAATCCTACCTTGTGGATCGGAATCATGGTGATGGAACTCGCACTAATGACACTCATGACAAAGTATACATGAACCTGCCCAAAAAGCACCATGTCCTTCGAAAAGTTAGCGACTGCTGCCACTGTGGAGCATTGCGGTTTCAATACGAGGGGCCTGCATTTTGTTGCAGAAAGGGCAAGGTGGGTGTGTTTACTCCGGAAGTTTCTGACGAGCTGAAACGATTGTTTACAAGTCAATCGGATGAGGATGCTAAATATTTCAGAGAGAATATACATTATTTCAACTCTCACTTCTCATTCACAACTCTTGGTGTCAACCTTGATCGACAAGTGAGCACTGCCGCGGGAACCGGCGTCTACACTTTTCGTGCGTGTGGCCAGTTGTACCACGCTCTTGATGATCTGATGTCCGGTGAATATGGCCCTCGGCATCTGCAGCTATATATTTACGATACAGATGAAAAATTGATTCACAGGGTTAAGAGGTCTCCAGATCTTAGGCTAGATCTCATACAGAAGATTCTGACAATACTACAACATAACCCTTATGCTCAAGCTTTTAGAAGCATTGGTGTTGTTCCGAATCTGGATGAATATAGGATCTCACTGAACACAGATATCAACCTTGATCAGCGAAGGTACAATGCGCCAACTACTTCGCAAGTAGCAGCAATATGGGTTGAAGGAAGTGACCCTCAAAATAGCTTTGATAGGAGTGTTGTCGTGTACGGCAAAGGAGATCGTCCCGTGTATATAAGAGCATACTATGGCTGCTACGACCCTTTGTCATATCCACTACTCTTCCCACGTGGGGAGATCGGTTGGAATCGTTGGATGCCATATATTGGGCTCCCCGATGCCACAACCCATGATTCTGCACCACAAAGGAACCAAGCCACTGATTTTCATTCAGGTATGGTGTTCATAGCAGATTTATATACATATTGGTCAAATTAAAACTTAGACAGTCATCCACCTTTCAGACAACAACGTGATGGGAGAACAAGTTGGTCATACCACACAGCTTGAAGATCAGGCCACTGATTTACCTGTAGGTATTGCACGTACTTGCTGTTTTTTATATTCTTGTGATTCTATCTATCATACCAACTTTGAGACAACAACATGATGGGATAACAACTTTTTTTGTTAATAAATTTTTAGATGAGAACGATGATAACCTGGAGGAGTTTGGAGACAATGAGATTAATGCCACAAAATCCAGGAAATTTGTAAGCGCGAGGGAGTACTATTGCTTCAAGCTACAGGTCCGAAAAAAGCTTTTTAACATCATCTTATTCGGGGGGCGCCTGTTCCAACAGTGGGCTGTTGACATGTACATCAAGATTGAGACAATGAGGCTTGACTGGTACTCATGGCCAGAAAATCAAAAGGTTATATGCGCTGACCTATACCAGGTAACATGCTTCTGTTAATACCAATAAATCACATTATACATGCTGCACTCTTTCCTTCAACCTTGTACACTACTTAGCGTCAAATATTGATTCATTATAGGGTCTTGTTGACACCGTCTATGCCGGCGAGTCACGTGGTGATCGGATTGGCAAGAGAATAGTGCTTCCACGTACATTTCCTGGTGGTGACCGTGACATGCAGCGCAGGTTTCTGGATGCGATGGTAATAGTACAATGATGGGGTAAACCGGATTATTTTATCACCATGACATGCAATCCGTACTGGGAGGAGATAACTAAGGAATTATTGCCTGGACAACTGCCGCAAGACCGTCCAGACCTTGTGGCAAGAGTATACAGAGCTAAACAACGAAGTATGATGGACCTACTAATTAAGGGTAAGCATTTCGGAGAAGTTGCTGCTTATGTACATGTCACCGAGTTTCAGAAGCGAGGTCGCTCGGCCATCTTCTTCCAAATCCATGCTTACCGGGTACTTTGAGATGAACCAAAAGTATCCAGAGGCACGGAAATGGCTGTACAGAGAGATCCCAGAACATTATAGGTGGATTACCGGTAATAAGAAGTGGCAACTGAGAAAAAATAATAGACCACAGATAGGAAGACTGGTGTATGCACACCCTGCTGAAGGAGAGAGGTACTACTTGCGGGTGCTCCTCAGCCATGTCCGAGGTGCGACTTCATTTGATGATTTAAAAATAGTGAATGGCAATCCATGCAGTTCCTTCAGAGAGGCATGTGAGCACTTAGGACTCATTGAGCATGACAGGACACTTGATGATTGCATGACAGAGGCAGCAACATTTCAGATGCCTTTTGCTCTTAGACGGTTGTTTGCAACTATTCTGGTATTCTGTGAGGCAACAAAAATTCGTCAGTTGTGGGACAAACACCTAGCATCGATGTCTGAAGATTACCGCCGTACTCAATCGAATGAGGCAGCACTTGAGCAGATGGTCCTTAGGGATATCAGGGATCTGATGCAATCCATGGGAAAGGATATTAAAATGTATGGGCTTCCGGATCTGGTTGACACGGATGGTTCTTATGACGCAGAGTATAGGGAGGTAACAGAGGAGAGGCAAGTCAAAGCAGATCAAGAACATCTAGATCTATTCAACTACCTGAACAATGAGCAACTGGCTGGTTTCAATGACATAATGGATCATGTGACGAACCAAAAAACTCAGATATTCTTTGTTGATGGTCCTGGAGGCACTGGGAAGACGTACTTGTACAAGGCATTGCTTGCGAGGGTCCGTTCGATGGGCCTAATAGCGATCGCAACTGCTACATCAGGTATTGCAGCGTCGATAATGCCTGGAGGCCGAACTGCACACTCCAGGTTCAAAATTCCAATCAAGCTCACTGACAACAGCATGTGTAGTTTCACAAAGCAGAGTGGTACGGCAGAGTTGCTTAAACAGGCATCCTTGATAATTTGGGATGAAGTTGCAATGACAAAGCGTCAAGCAGTTGAGACGCTAGACAGATCGCTACAGGATATAATGGAATGTCCTCTACCGTTTGGAGGAAAGGTTGTCGTCTTTGGTGGGGATTTCAGGCAGGTCCTCCCCGTTGTGACCCGAGGGACAAGAGCACAGATTACGGATGCTACACTTTTGAGATCCTATTTGTGGGAGAAGATCCGCAAGATACGCCTCACGCGTAATATGCGAGCACAAGCGGACCCTTGGTTCTCCGAATACCTCCTTAGGATAGGCGATGGAATGGAAGAAACAATTGGCGACGACTATGTGCGTCTCCCTGAAGACATTGTGATTGCTTATACCGAGGACGAAGAACCTATTAACAAGCTAATCGAAGATGTCTTCCCATCCCTGCACACCAATGCTATGTCGAGAGAGTATATGAGCACACGTGCAATCCTCTCGACCAAAAACGAGCATGTGGATGACCTGAATGACAAGATGATCTCCAGGTTTCCGGGCGAAGAAAAGGTGTACCACAGCTTTGACTCTATCGAGGATGACTTCCAGAATAATTACACGATTGATTTGCTGAAGTCGCTCACACCAAACGGGTTGCCCCCGCATGTGTTGAGAGTAAAAATGAACTGCCCGGTCATTTTGCTACGGAACCTCGATCCTCATAATGGGCTATGTAATGGAACACGACTTATGATCAGAGCTTTCCAGAATAATGCAATCGATGCAGAGATTGTTGGTGGTCAGCATGCTGGAAAGAGGGTGTTCATACCTAGGATCCCTATGTCACCCTCGGAGGACACCTCACTTCCCTTCAAGCTGAAGAGAAAACAGTTCCCCATCCGCCTGAGTTTTGCGATGACCATTAACAAGGCACAGGGTCAAACCATCCCAAACGTTGGTATTTACCTTCCAGAGCCTGTATTCTCACATGGCCAGCTATATGTTGCATTGTCAAGAGGTGTGTCAAGAGAGACAACGCGGATTCTAGCCAAGCCTAACATGGAGGTTGATAAATCTGGGAGAAGCACCAAAAACATTGTGTACAGAGATGTTTTAGAGGGGTGAGGTTTGTGCGATCGTTCGTGTTTTCTCTGTACCTTTTGCTTTTCTATAACTAATTCTGGACCTAGCACTTATCTTTTTTTTACTTGCAGGTTTTGATCAGATCGCACTATATAATAATCATGAAAGAAGAAGGATGTCGATGTGACCTTCGACTCTGCATATCTGTGTCGTTTATTTGTGTCATTTATTTATAATCATGAAAAAAGAAGGATGTTGTTGTGACCTTCGACTCTGCATATGAGGGTGGTTTATTTCTGTGATTTATTTATTTGTAAATAAAAAAGCACAGCAGCACACCTGAAGTACTGTAACTTTATGATGGTTGGATTTACTAGCACTTATTTTTTTTTACTTCCAGGTTTTTATTAGACCGCACTATATAATAATCATGCCAAAAGAAGGATGTCGATTTGACCTTCGACTCTGCATATCTGTGTCGTTTATTTGTGTGGTTTATTTATTTGTAAATAAAAAGCACACCAGCACACCTGAAATATTATAAGTTGATGATGGCTGGATTTACTAGCACTTGTCGTTTGAGTATTACTTCCAGGTTTTTATCAGATCGTACTATATAATAATCATGAAAGAAGAACGATGTCGATGTAATCTTCGACTCTGCATATCTGTGTCGTTTATTTATTTGTAAATAAAAAGCACACTAGCACACCTGAAATATTTTAACTTTATGATGGCTGGATTTACTAGCGTCTATCTTCTCAATGCAAATTTTCCGTCTACTCATGACCGGGAATAATGACAAAACAAAATTACGAAACTCACCTTGATGGTTACACATCAATGCCAAGAGTTTTCAGCTGTAGTACAATAATGTAATAACATCCGTCAATCTCAGGAATATTGGATTCTGCCGGGTTAGCAAACTCATAAGTAAAAGCACTTCGCTGGCCCCTCCTATCCAGCACGGCAGATAGTACAATAAACTGGCAAGAGAAAGGACACATGAATTATATTTCTTTACATAAAGTTTTAAGCTTTCTCTGTACAAAATCGTAAAGGAAATAACACACAAAATCGAAGAAACGTTCCAATGAGCTTAACTCGATATTCCTGTATAAAATGTATTACGAAAATAACTCAATTAATTTATCCAGATTGGGTATAAATAAAAGCAAAAACAATGTGGGGCCTGAGATAAAACAAAGGAAAGCATGGGTCCAGAGATAAATCAAAGGAAAGTGTGGGGCCTGACATAGCAATCACGATTCACTTTCCTCCTCACGCTATGGAAGTCCTTCCCGTGACTTCCGCCTTGTATATTGCCTATACCTAACGAACTCTCGATCAGGAACCCAAAGAAGCACCGTAGGGTTTCCCTTCAACCTCCCCTGAACCGCTGCCGCATCCTCACACTGTTCCACCGCAAAGGTCTCCTCCGCCGCGAAGGCCTCCACCTTGCCGCACACATCTGTCGGTGGTGACCTACCATCGTCGTCCATGTCTGCGCCACAATCCCCGGTGGCCTGTACGGATCAATCTACAATAATCATGGTAATGGTATCTCTCTGCAATTTCATCCTATTCATGCTTTCGCATCTGCGAAACAACAAACTCACCAGAGGGGATCGAACTAAGTAAAACAACATGATCTGTGTGACCCTACAAAATTACCAACATGCTCTGTGCGACTTAGGAAATTCTTATTATTACAACATCCAGATGATTAGTCACGCAAGTGAATCTGAAAAGGTTGACTGCATAATTGAACAAAGAAATAGATCATTATAATTTAGGTGAAAACAATATTCTTGTAGCACTATGTTAAGTAAACGTGTACACATATCTGCATCCAGTTGTGATGTACAAAACATAGGGTCTAATGGTAAGAGCAGATCAGAAACTGTGGTTTCCACACACAAATAAGAGTGCTTATTTACCACATGAGCTCTGCCATCAATTGATTCACCGATTCAGCCCAAGTAACCATTGAACATAAAACAGAATTTTGCCAGAACACAATTAAACTTGCCTGACCATGAGGTGCCACTCATATCGGGACTACACTAACCCTCTGAATATGACACAACTTTAGTTCGGTAAACAATGCCATTGTGTAATCAAAACATCCGCAGATCCATAGAATTTGTAGGTGCGTGATATATATGTATTTAACAGAATATCATACCACCAGCAGCATACGACTTATATATGCTTGGGTTTTCAGGAACTCATCGACAAGGGAGCCAAGGACGATCATACACAAAATATTCAGATTGAAGGCATGATAATCAAAGATGAGGATATGAACACCGAGTCAACAAAGGCAATAGAAGAACAAACCATCAAGGATGATACAGAAAATATGGAGATTGATGAGGTGATACTCTAAGTCGACAAAGACGGTTTTTATTTTCACATGTCATTATTACTTTTATTCTGGTGGGACAAAACAATATGTAATTTGTAGTATAATAATATCATGCCTACAATTCTTTACTGACCTTAATAATATTTTCTGCTTTATAAGTACTGGATAATATTGTATATTGTGTGTTTCAGATAGTAACCGAGGAAGAATCAAATGGAATAGACAACAAAGATGGAGAAGAGAAAGAAAATAGCACACAAGCTACTGATTGCGAAGTGACAAAGGCATGCTTTCTTTTCGACTATCCCAAATAGTTCTAATTCTAATTATTTTATATCCTCCATACAAATTATTCTTTGTAATGTTCCTCTCAGGAATTAACCTTCAAGGAAACAAGTGAACAAATGCAGCCAACTCAAGACGATGAATTAGCACAAAGATTCAACACCGAAGGGGGAGAAACTATAGGGGACAAGCTGGCAGAATCAAATGGAATAGCCGACAAAGATGAAGTGCAGAAAAAAAAGAGCTCGCGGTTCACTGAATCCAAGGTGAAACGGGCATATACATTTTTTCAAATATGTCCCAAATAGTTCTAATTCTAACTATATTATATCTTGTAATGTTTCTCTTAGGAATTAACCTTCAATGAAACAAGTGAACAAATGCAGCCAGCTCAGGTTGAGGAATTAGCACAAACATTCGGTACCGAAGGGCCAGAAACTATAGGGGAGACGATGCCAGAATCGCATGGAATAGCTAACAAAGAAGAAGTGGAGAAAAATGATAGCATGCGGTCCACTGATTCCGAAGTCTCCGAAGTGACAGATGCATCAGATGATGAATAATTAGCACACACATCACGCACGAAAGGGGCACAAACAGGGAAGCATATCCCTATCCGAATGCATAACAAACCTAAGAAGGCACAAGACTACGTGGTGGCTCCAGAAGGCATGAACAAATCCTTCTATGCCCTGCTTTTGCTTCACTAATTTTCTTCATTATTAATAATTCTTCTTGCTTACATCATGATAGATTACGCCTGCACCGGCGATGATTGGTCGGTTATTGAAAATATCATGTCTGAACCAAGCGATAAAAGACATTTAGTGAGCATCAACGACTCATTTCTAAAAAAAACAATTACTATGTCTTTTAACCGCCGAAGAATTTGTTGGCGACGAAGTAAGTATATGTAGCTTTATGACAAGACGATGCTATTTTAACATATGTTCCTATATCTCTTATAACCAAGGTGTGCACTTGATATTGTAGATCATAGACTCATACATACATTGCATAAGTGCTAAAGAGCATCTACAGATGAGGTCAGGTGGAAGTGTTTTCTTAGAGAATGCATGCATCTCTAAGATGATAAAGGAATTTAGCTCTATACGTGATGACATACCAAGATGGGTATTAAAGAGAGCTACGACTTATTTAGAACATGATATGGTGAGTCTCCGTTCCGTACATATTACTATGATGAATTCAATCGAGGACAGATGTTTGTATAGATGAGACCTAAACTAACAAAAATCTCTTTTTTCAGATATTTATTCCAGTAAACATTGAACACTTTCATTGGTACCTAGCAGTTATAAACACTAGGGTGAAACGTATCCAGGTGCTCGACTCGCTAGGCCCAGGAATGCCCCGCAAAGACCTTAACGCTATGGTTAGTTATTAGTCCCACTGCACCATCTTTTGATAAGACAATTTCTGTCATTCTTTGCTTCTGATGCTAATACTTGGTCATTTATTCATGTAATAGCCGGAAGGACTGAAAAATATGTTCCAATATGCATCGCTTCAAATGGAACTAAAATTGGATAAGTGGAAAGACATAAACATCACAGCATGGCCAAGGGACGAGTTTCTTAAGATCAAACTGCAGACAGATGGGTATACCTCTTTCGATTGAAACTTGTTGATCTCATCCCCTTTAGGCAGCTCCTTGTTCTCCTTCAGGATATCTAGGGAACGAACATTGCACACAGTCATATTTAAGTTGTTTTATACAAATATCTATAAATTTGATAAAAAATGATTGACCATATTTAAGGTTTATATTTGTAATCATGCAGGTCATCTTGTGGTCTGTGGATGGTAAATTTTATGGAGTACTTCACAGGAGATATTTTGTCTGATATTCCTACATAGGTATTTTTTTACTGTGTATCATTATATTTATTCTATGTTGTATCACTATTTAACTCTTATTACTGTTTTAATAGGAACATATGACAGATTTTAGAACAAAACTAGCTGTCATTTTAGTGGACTCAGAATTGAATGATGATAATATAAGAAATCGAGACATGGAAGAGGACAAAAACAACACAGATCCCACGGAATGTATGATTCTGGATAGACCCCCCGAGAATTTCAAAACATCAAATACATCAACAAAAGTTGAGCTCATCTCGCGGTCATTTATTCTTTCACCGTCTGTCAGCCCAACAAACGATGATTTAATAGATGAACTTTGCTTGTTCATCGGTATGGTTGATGATGTTGCACTACTAGAGTAAGCCATATTTTTTGTTTCATTTTGTATTCCAACAAATTACTTTGATGTCATTATAATTTACAGAATTTTGATTTTACAGGAGCGAATGGGTGAAAAGCTCTGATCCGTATCCTATTAGCTTAAAATTGAGACAAATTAAAAACATCTTAAGTAATGATGAATACATGGATATTCATTGCTTTAATATGGCTGTGCGAATACTAGCGCGCCACGAAGTCCAGCTTCTCAGAGACATTCCATCTCACTATATGGATCTGAACTTTTGTGTAAGTTACTATAATCATGTACTACATTTTTTTTCTCATTGCACTAATATTTTCTCATTCTTACTTTAGTCCATGTTCCACTATGCACAAGACTCAAGTATCCGTGAACATATGGAAATTGCTACACTTAAACGGTTGTTTCATAGCTGGCCTGATAGTAATGATTATCATATCTCTCAATGTGATACGGTAAGATTTTTTTTTCATTTGTAACAGTGCTTTACTTGGTCTTAATTAATATTCTATGCATTTCTAAACTATTTCATCATTGCAGATTTTACTTCCTTGGTATATGTTTGGGTTATTTCTATTATTTGTCTTGGATCAAAATAGAAAAGTTGTCTCAATTTTCGATCCGATACCAATACCTACTTTTGGGGAAAATGTACTTAAAATCGTGGCCGACAATCTAAACCTTGCGCTTGAAGTTGCAAACCCTGCATTCAAGGATGATATCTCTAAATGGGAATGCATTGTTCCTGTTGCTCCAACAAACTCTACCTGGTATGAATCTTTCAAACGCATTACAATATTAATTGGTTCATTTAACGCACATTATGTGTTTATTTCATGCATGCAGTGCATTGTCTGGTTATTTGGTTTTTAATTACATGCACTCATTGTGCGATGGAAAGCTACATTTTCCCGTACCTCAGGTGACTATTTACACCATGCTTATTTGTATAATTGCACATGCAACTTGTTATAACAATGTTGTATAATGCCAATGTAGGATGGTTTTCAACTGAGGAAGCAATTTTTGGTGCATATTTTAAAGTACGAAGACAATGAAGCTCAAAACAATATCCCATACATTGAACGAAGCATCATTGATCGAATTTATAGATGGACCTTCATTGCTTCAAAAGATGGACCTTCAAGACATGCTTAGTTGCGGTTTTTAGAATATGTTCTTGTAGCAATTATAATACAATTATTATGTGACAGTGAATTTTATGCGAAGACATGTTTATGATACGTGCGTTGGATCACAAATATGTCGCACTTTTTGAAAATGCAATTTGAGTGACATGATAACATTTTGTAGCCATCTGTATTTTTTGTAAAAAAAAATTTAGTATTATATCATGTGAACATGTTTTGCTTGAGACGTATTATTAGGATTCCTGGTTGGTTGTTTCTTTTGCTACCTACAGGCCACCATGATCTTAATGTTTTATTGAAGAAATTAAGTACACACTGCACATTAGGATTCCTGGTTAGTTGTTTCTTATCAAGGGGTCCATGTGCTGTAACAATGGGGCGAATGAGACAAAATGACAACATATATTTCAGCCGGTAGTGATGTTTCTACCATTCAAAATAGCCCCGGCACCTCCAGTAGCCATTTCGGATTAGATAAACAAAGTGACGCGCTTTCCACCTCTGTACCTCAAGAGGAGCAGAGAAGGGTTCTTGCAAAACTAGATTCACTGAAATAATAATGTTGATATCTATTTCTTGACATAGTAATGATGATATTTATTTCCTGACCACATGACAAGCTTAGTTGTTGACTTAGAATTGTTCATTGTATTTCTGACCAAATAGATTCACTCAAAATACACTACGGCATCCTCTTAGCGTAGTGGAGTACGGACTCCATATCAGGACCTAACAAACAAGGACAATTCAGGTAGATTGTTGACTTAGAATTGTTCATTGTATTTCTGACCAAATAGATTCACTCAAAATACACTACGGCATCCTCTTAGCATAGTGGAGTACGGACTCCATATCAGGACCTAACAAACAAGGACAATTCAGGTAGATATATATATCCCCAACTCTTATCTACCTGGACCATGTAGATCCTGAAGATTTTTTTTCTCGCAGGTCAAAAGGCAGATCCAAAGGAATTGAAGAGACAAGGAGAAAGGGATGTATGCACTAAACAGGGATAGGGATGATGTATTAAAAAGTAAACGTGAGTCGAGGGATCATAAGAAAGCTACATCTTCTATTCTAAGTGGAAAGAGCACCCTATCTAAGACACCCGTGGCCATATCGTATAGAAGAAAAACAACTGTTGCTCATATTGAACTGTAGCTAATTCACATTTATATTCTACAAAAGAAAAACAAGCACTTAATGGGGAGGGGGAAAATGCCTGGTATGAGCAACATAGAGGGGGAATCTACAGCCGTCCATAGGACTGGAGAACAACTCAATCTGATACAGGTGATGCCTTGGTCTCCCAGCTACATCACACACACATTGTTGAATGTTCGGTTTCCTAACTGAAAATCATTATGGGCGTTGTTATAATACCACTAATTATAACTGACATTCACTCAATATTTCTACAGACGATGAAGATTGTGATTGGCTATGATACTTATCAGATGCAAGAATTGGAGGCAGGATGAAATCAGTCAACATACCCAGTGCTACACCATGTGAAGATATTGTTTTGGATAAGAAGATTTTTTTTCTTATTTGCCGCTTGTGATGCTAATACTTTTTCATTTATTGGTGCAACAGCTAGAAGGACTGGAGGATTTATTCAAATATGCATCCAAGCACATGGAATTAAAATCCGATAAGTGGACTGATCTAAATGTTACAACATGGAAAAGAGCAGAATGTATTAAGAGCAGACTACAGACGGATGGGTACACATCCTAATATAACTCAGAGCATTTATGCTTACCAAGGTACATTTGGTATGCTATTATGCTTTTTTTGTTTTCATTGCATATCATTCCTGAAGCACATTTAATTGGTATATCTGCTCCTAATGACAGAGTTCTATTTCGAATGGGTGTTACATTAGCATATACCTATTAAGTATGATAAAACACCGAGGCTACAAAACTTGATCATGCATTACATCCAAAGCACATATGGAATATATCAGACACAATACTTTACCTTATCATAGGCCAATGCAACTAACACAGCACCTGTCATGAGATCTGGCCACCAAATAATAACTTGAATAAGCCACATCATGTATGTAACAGGAGTATTCTTGAAATGACATAACACACATAAGAAGTTTCTAAATAAGACACTCACTTGCTGCCTAATAGAGATCTTCTCGCCTGGACAGCACCAACGCCAAAACAATGGAGCTCAAGGCGATAGATATCATTGGGCTGCATATAGTACAAAAATGGGTTACAAAACAAAATAGTTTGTGGATTTGAACAACAAGTATGTTACTACACACATAGAAAGAAGCAGATAGCGAGCATACATATATGTTTCACTAACAATATTCCACTTCTCTATATCCAATGCATCCATGCCTACATAGAGAAAGAGAAATGTCATGAATGACAACATGGCGAAGGCATACCTGTTGTGCATAGAGTGACATAAGCATCAACAAAGTTCAGAAGTCAAATGATGGAGTCACATGTATTTCTTCTAATACAAACAATGCAGATACTTGCCAGACAAGCATGTTGGGGACGGTGATGTCTCCGCTCCGAGGTACGGCCAGCAACAGCTTGTGGGATGCACCGTGGCTAGGGTTCGCTGCTGGACACGTGCATGTACCTGAAATTTATGCAGCTTTATCAATTCCAAAGAGCTGACAGGCTGTACGCTACATAATCTTGGGTCAGATTCAATGTCATATGAAATCTGAAACATAAAAATGTAATCAGATATAGAGGATGTATGAATTAAGTCAACCATAGATAATCAAGACCTTCAGTTACAAATAGAATGAAACTTTTATTGCCTATACAACAATAATCACTTTCAGAAACAACCATATCTGAATTCTGCGACTTGGAACTAAGTGAGTACCGTCTTTTATTTTCTTTTCTCGAGGGGAACACAATGTGTGTCATATTTGTTCCTTGAAGGAGAAAGATATGATGAGATTATTTTTCAACATAACATTATTTGGCTAACAATTAATATCTTTTAGCGCTCCAAGTAAATATACTCAAGCATCATTTATCTGAAAAAATCTCTTGTCCATGCTGTATGTAAAGCCAGTATGGATGCTAGACCTACCAGCTCAACTACAGATCGAAAAAGAGAGGCGTGAGGAACCGCATCAGGGAGGGAAGGGAGCCAAGTACATCACCGTACCAAATCGAAACGAGAGAGAGGGGGGGAGGGAGAGGGGGGGAGGGAGACCTTCCATGGCGGCACGGCGTCCCGACAAGAAGAAGCATCCCCCTGCATCGAGTTGAGTTGGTGATGCTGGCGTCAGAGCAGGGGGGAAACGCGGTGTCCCGAGCTCCATGGCCCTTGATGACGGTGCGAATCCGCTCCATCTGACGCAGCCTGAGCCTGAGGTGCTCGCGTACACGCAGTGGATGTCGGCCCTCTCCAAGATGCCCGCTCCCTCATCGTGTCCAGCAGCTCGCACCTTGATCTGCGCTGGGACACGGCGGCGGCAGAGTTAATCTAGGGAAAACCGGCGGGGTTTGCGGCGAGGCGAGGCCGTGGTGGGGAGAGGATGCGGCGGGGCGACGCCGTGATGGGAAGAGGAGGCGGCGGGCCGAGGCCGTAGGGGGGTTGGGGGAGGAGGCGCCGGGCGACGTCGTCGCTAGAGAGTGGAGAGGAGGCGGCGTGCGGCGGGGAAAGTGAAGTGTCTGTCTGTGCGGTGAGAAGCTATCCGGTGAGAAGCTGATAGCCTCTCGGTTGGATTGAAAGGGCAGCCGCCGCTGTCTTTTTTAGTTTTTTTTATAGCAAATGTCCTTTTTTAGAGGGATCGGCTGTTTGACCGTGCTACACGTACAACAGATCTCTTGTGTTTCCTGTATGATGTGTATAATCCGGCTGCTCATGCAAGAGATTGAGAGGACAGTCGCCGCTGGATTTACAGGTCGTATAAAAATCGGACAATGCCCATCGTATATGGACTAGTTTCGTTATAGCAAATGACCGTGCTTTATATGGCCTAATCAAATCATCCACAACATATATCATCGACCAAATTGAGCGTCGGGCGTGTCTCTTTTTGACTTCTTCTTTCTTGACAATCAATAGCCCATTTGATCAAGTAATAATAAGCAGAGGCGTTCCTCTAAAAAAAAGGTGTTGTCAAATTCAGTTATTTTGTCGATAGCTCTTTTAATCATTTGGTTTATATTTACCGTTGAATGTTATCCAATTTTATTTTCCTCCAACTTGACCAGTTTGGTTGTGTGGTTCTATCATCATCATTGGCAAATTTTGTAAAACTATTAGTAGGATTTCTATTGTATTGATATTTAGTATCGAATATATCAAAAATTCGTAATTGTGCATATCTGCTTGTGGTCTTTGGATGTTAAAATTCATGGAGTACTACATAATGTTGCTTAGTTTTATTTTTAAGTATTTTTGGAAGTAATAATTACAATACATTTAGGTGATCATGAATTTTATGTGAACATGTGTATAGATCGTGTGTTATACACGCGCCCGTTCGATATAACACACATTTAAATGGTTAAAAAGGCTGACAAGAGAAATAACAATCGAAATACAGAGTTAATGTTTTTATAGATTAAAATACGTGCGTTGCACGTGCACGCTTACTAGTATCTAGAAACAGTTCATTAAAAAATAGCAGTAGCACTCCCCACCGAGAGCTCCATTTGACCAGTGTGTGCCTCTTCTCCACACAGCACCATCGCTCCTTCTCCCGTGACCTTATCCACCAGCCAGTGCCGCTCATCCTCTTCTCCATCCAGCCTACGAGCTGCCCCGCCCCCAGCTCCTTCCAACCTACGGCCGGTCGTGCTCCATCCCCATGCCACAACGTCCCCCCATGTTCCAGCCACACCCATAGCTCTGTTCCTCTACCCCGACCATTGCCAGGGCGATTGCTGCCGCACGCCCCCGTGCTCCCCCCGCCCGCCAGGTTCTAACCACACCCATGGCTCCGTTCCTCTTCCCCGACCGCGGCAAGGGCGATAAACGCCGCCGATCCCGCCGGACTCCGTCACCGGAGCAACCACACCGGTCGTCCCACCATCTCTCCTTCTCCTCCTTCCCTCGGTCCTCTCTCTCTCTCCTGCGCCTCACTTCTCCTGCGCCTCGTCCTCTCCTTCCCTCCAGTCTCTCTCTCTCTCTCCTGCATCTCTTTTTCTCTCAATCCCTCTCTCTCTGGTTCGTCGCATACCTACAGGCAGGGGCGGACCTAGAACCAAAATGCCCCGGTGTCCTGGTGTACGCCATACACCATGGATACCGAACAATATTATACATAAAACTAACATTTGTGTGTCTCTTTAAACCATCAAAACATCTTATATTTAGGAATGAAGAGAGTATATATGTACGTGTATTTGAGCATCCGCGAATGTACTATGTTTCTCAAAAATTAACTTAAATGTCAATAACGATGGTTACTGAAATAAAGTGTTTCGCCTGAAATACTTCTTGATTATGTAAAGTGGACACTAAAATATTAGGACACTACACGACAAAAACAAATTTTCTTGGCAACCGCAACATACAACAATAGATCTTGACTGCTTACGATAACATAACATGAATTGTGTTTTACTCCCCACAGCACGCGGTCAACAAATAATCCAAATAGATGTGAAACCCGAAGAGAAATTAGAAAATCGTGACAATCAATTTTCAACTGTAGTACCTTAAATCTAAAATCCTAGAAATACAGTTAGAAAAAAAAACTAGATTAACATGCGAGAGATTGACAACGATACCAAGTGGGGAGTAATTTTGCAATATGCAAGTGGCCGGAGTGGGGGTGATCGCGAGAGCAGGGCCGGCTGACAGAGCGGCGAAGCATCGACGGCGACTGGTCGAGCAGGCGGCACCAACTCGTCGTGATTAGATTCGAGTCAGGAGGCGCATAGACATACATGTAACAGAGGAGAAGATCGATCCGATCGATCATACAGCCCTTTTTAGGTGAATAGATAATAGAGCTAGGTCTGGCTACCTCCCAACCGTTCGCATGGGCTGCTGCTGCTAGTTGGGCCGCGCTTGGTTTACCTCGTTGCTTGCCTCTCCTCGCTAGCTTCAGTCTGGTCCAGCCGGTGTCCAGCTCTCAAATTGACCGGTGTCCTAGCCTAAACATACGAGGCTATACAGGATAAGCAGAAATTTTACCCGGTGTCCTGTGACACCGGTTGTGCCAACGTGGGTCCGCCCCTACCTAAAGGAGCTTGCCGCCGCCGGAAATCTCGCCCGGACCCCCTACCCCGTGCACCGCGGTGTGGGAGGGATGGGGGCGTGGCGGCGGAGGGCCGGAGGCAACCCAAACACCAGGGTGGCTCGAGTTTTTTTTCTCGAAACGGAGGCAAAAGTTTTGCCTCGTCGATTAATTAAGAAGAAAAGAATTGCCCAGTTAATTAACAGAAAATCGAGCGAAAACCGATACATATAGACCACATGCAAACTGAAGAACAAACTCCATGACCCCATGGTCAACCCGACAAACAGACATAACATGTAACAGACCCTCACACTTCGATGTCTCAAAAAGATTCCCAACGGAACCAAGGTTGAATACATCGGACGTCACCAAATCCACGAAGATGCCAGACGGAGATGGAGGATGGCGGGACTAAGTATCTTCCATCAAACAGCCGCTGACGCTTTACCAATGGCGCCACTCTTCTTGCCTATGGCCCTGAGAGCCTTCTTCACCTTCTTTACTTTGCCCGTAGAACCCTCTTCCACTAGGAGGCAAGCAACCGCCTTGCCAGACCTAGGACAAGCTGCATCCAAGGAGGCGAGCAAGCGGCCAAGCTTTTTCACAAAGACCACCTCGTCAATACGTGCCAACATAGCATCACGGTCAAAGATGGGCGGCCAGATGGGTTTCAGCGCCTCAGGATTAGGTGCCAAAGGACCAACCTCATCATCCTCGGCACCCACAGACACCACCTGGCCAACAACCTCAGGTGAGAGAGCAACAGTAGCATCCAAACCTCCACTGTCCATAAAGTCGAGCGGCTGAATGGGCTCCATCGACGATGGTGAGGCCGCAGTTGGCAACACTAAGCACCCTACAAGCGACCCCATCTCCTTAGGAAGCACCATCGAAATAGGCGAAGTAGGCTTCCCACAAATCTTCTGCAGCTCAGGCATAACTGCAGCACCGGAGCCACGACCTCGACAACAGCTTCACCCTAAGAAGCAATTGGCACGACAGGCAACGATAACCGACAGGATGTAGCACGAGGGGAGAGATCTCCATACATGCATGCTTCCCCATCGGCAGAACTAACTTGGATCTCAGGTAGTAGGGACACATCGAATAGGCGATTTTTATCAAAGTCTCCAAAACGTGGAAGTTTCGAAGACAAATAATAGAAATGACCTAATTGATATGCAGCGGAAGATAAACTACAACAAGCAAACCATAGTCAAGTATGCAATAATGTGAAAGTACAAAGACTAATAGCAGCTTGGTAGTAAGGATCAGGATGGAAGATAGTATGAAGCCAACCAACGATAGTAGTCAAGCAATGAAGTCAAACAGGTATGACAAATAGGCAATGACTTCACGAAAACAAACTCAAAGTAAAGGGAGGGAGAGGATAGAACCAGTCACTTGTTGAACACACAGGATTTGTTGGACCAGTTCCAGTTGCTGTGACAACTGTACGTCTGGTTAGGGAGGCTGAGATTCAACTCAGAAGACCGCGTCTTCACCTTATTCCCCTTGAGCTAAGGACACACAGTCCTCGCCCAATCACTCTGGTAAGTCTTCAAGGTAGACTTCCGAACCTTCATAGACTTTGTTCACCGGCGATCCACAATGACTCTTGGATGCTCAGAACGCGACGCCTAACCGGCTGGAGGATACACAGTCCTCAAGTGTAATAAGTCTTCAGGTCACTCAGACAGAAAGACTTCAGTGATGCCTAACACTCTTTGGCTCTGGGTGTTTGGGCTTTGTCCTCGCAAGGATTTCTCTCTCTCAAAGGCTTCGAGGTGGGTTGCTCTCAAACGACAAAAGCCGTGAACTCACTCTGAGCAGCCACCAATTTATGGTGTAGGGGGTGGGCTATTTATAGCCACAAGGCAACCTGATCTGATATGTCCGAAATGACCCTGGCTCACTAAGAAACTGACACGTGTTCCAACGGTCAGATTTCAAACACACATGGCAACTTTACTTGGGCTACAAGCAAAGCTGACTCATCCAGCTCTGGATAAGATTTGCTTTCATTGTCTTCGCTCGAAGATATAGGATTTGGGTTGAGCATCACTTCAGTCATTCTGACTTTGTTCACTTGGACCCCACTTAACAGTACGGTGGTTCCTATGACTCAACAAAGAAGAAAAGGAAACAACGAAACAACACAGTCTTTGTGCTCCATAGTCTTCACTCATTGTCTTCTCATGTCATAGTCTTCAATATGAATATCTTCACATACCACCATTGTCGTCAATGTCTTTATACATTTTTAGGGGTCATCTCCGGTAGGTAAACCGAATCAATGAGGGACACTACCTGCGTTATCCTGCAATTCTTACAAATGCATTAGTCCCTCAACCAACTTTGTCGTCAATACTCCAAAACCAACTAGGGGTGGCACTAGATGCACTTACAATCTCCCCCTTTTTGGTGACTGATGACAAACTGGTTGAAGTTTTCAACGGGGATAAAGTATGTGAAATTGTAAATGATAGGATATTGTCTTCATAAGTGGCAAAGGCTCCCCCTGAAGATGTGCATATAAGTAATTTGCTTTTGGAATGCAAATGCACATGGCAGGTTGTACTTGTGGAGATCCTCTTCAACTTATGAAGATAATTCATCATGCATGAAATGATGTAACTAAGAGAGTGACATGCATAATGAAAAATGGACGTCTGCAGAATGATCTAAGTGCGGAAGTTATCATCGCACACGGAAAAGCAAATAAGTAGCAGACGACCATCGAGTTTAAGTGTTACAACTCAAAGAACGAAATGTATCAAAAGCAAGAGTTGTAACCACTAGGAAAAATATAAAGCAACCGCCCAAATGAACCCGCTTGAAGACTATCAAACTCATATGCTTCTCCCCTTTTGTCAGTAATGACCAAAAAGGTTTGAAGACATAGAGCATCTACTCATCCTCATGAGGAGTAGGTGAAGCAGCAGGGTTGTCGTTGTTGGTTGGCGGCGCAGACGAACTTGGTGCAGTGTCGATGCGTGCAGAAGTAGGGGGCGGTGAAGTAGCATCGTCTTCATCATCGATCACTTTGGCATTCATAGTTGCCGCGGAGGAAGAATAGTCAGAGTCTTCAAGGGAGGGAGTTCGACGTAGGACAGCATTCCATGGAGGAGTGGAGTCAAACTTGAATCTTTCAGTGAAGCCATCGTCTTGAAGATCTGCTTCAGCACTGAGCAGTGTCAAACTCTTCCATGATCGCCGACAGGTCTCGTGAGTGACAAAGGCATTCTTGATGGCAAGATTTCGAATGCGATTGACGTCCACCAAGAGGCTTTGCATCTGTCGCTTGAGCCAAAAGTGATGCTTGCCTTATTTCTGATGCAGTGCCACAAGAAGTTCTCGGTCATTTAGGACGCGAGAGCGCTTCTTAGGCCTTTGGGCAATTGTGCTCTTAGTAGCTTCAGTTGGTGCATGATGAGGCAGACGAGTGTTCCCAGCCATTGGATAGACACGAGTTACTGCTTGGACTCCTTCCATGGGCTGAGTGAAGCTTTGGTGTTCAGCATTTTGAAGACAAAGAGGCTTCTTAGCAGGCTCAGGGTATATGGCTTCAACTGACATATCAACCTTTGGTAGAAAGATCAGATGATTGCGAGCAGAGGGTTGATAGTTGATAGCAGAGTGTAGCTTGATGAGGCGCATGACCCATGGAGCATAGAATTTCAGGCCAAAAAGGTCAGATCCAGATGCAGCCAGTTGCCAGAGGAAGAATTCTTGTGCGTTGAAGCTGATGCCGTTGAGGATGTAAAAGACCAATGTCTTCATGGCTCCTTCAAGTTTTGCAGCTGATGAATGCCCTTTGATAGTCCATAGAGTCCGCCTGATGATGTGATATATTGTGTGAGGCGGATACTCAAGGTCATCAACAAATAACTCCTTTGGGTATTCAACATCATGTGGCAAAGGCTTCATCATGCTCAACATCTGGCTCATGTTGGGTTCTGGCTTATGGAAGATGCTCTCCAGTGCATTGCGGTGGAGTTGACAATCAGGTTCATGCAGCTCTCCGGGAGTGGATAAGCCTGTAAGCTCAATGATGTCAAGAGCTTTGGCTTCATGATGAACATTTCCTGTCATCCACTCGAGAACCCATGTCTTTGTATCCCTGTTGTAGCCGTGAATGTGGAGGGTAGCATAGAATTGAAGCAAAAGTTCCTCGTTCCAATGTTCTTTGTCTGTCACAAAGCTGAGTAGACCTGCATCACAAAAGCAGTCAAGTGCTTCTTCTAAGCATGGCAGTCCAACAATGGCTTCAGTGTCGAGGCGCATATGAGGGAAAATGCGCCCTTGATCATACAGAACGCAGGAGTAATAGCTTCGTTGCTGATGGCTCCAGAAACGATCAGATGATATTCTTGGCCTTGAGTAGGGGTTCTTTGCGCTGTCAAAGAAGGTGTTGTGGCTTTTGAAGCCATTTGCATTGAAGGACCCTGTAGAGGTGGCAGTACCTGGGAACCTTGGCAGTCTTGGCTTTGGTTTTTGGACCTGAGGCCTATACTCAATGTGATAATCAAACCGAGGACCAGAGACATTAGGCGGAGGGACCAGAACGTGCCATTTGACAGTGATTAGCTGGCCATGGTTGTATGCTTGCTCAATTGTATGGGGCCTTGGTGGCGGAACAGGAGCAGTGGCAACAATAGAGGCTTCAGGCTGCACAACAGAAGCTTCAGGAGCAGTTGCAGCATTGGCTTCTGGCATATTGGTTGGTGCAGGCTCCACACTTGCTTCAGCCATGACTGCGTCATTGGCTTCATTTGTGTTGGTGGTGGTAGCCTCAAGATTTTCAACCTCCACTTGATGAGCTGGAGGGTCTGGCACTGGCACGGTTACTTCAGGAACAACTTCTTCAGTAATGGGGGGAGTAGGGACACGTTCTTCTTCTTGTTCGTCATCGGCTGATGCAGCCGGATTGTCTTCAGCAGCTTTGGCTTCAGACACGGAGACATTCATAGTCGGAGTGGCTTCTGGAAACACTTGACGTGCAACAGATTGATGGTGCACTTCTCCTTCTGGAACGCTCGAAAGAGGAACTTGAGGCCTTGGTCCTTTGCGAAACCTTTGTAATACTGGCGACGCCTTTGGAGATGGAGTTGGCTGGGCCTCATCCTCTTCTTCTTGCGCAGGTGGTGTGACTTGTTGTTGTTGGGGAGTACTTGGGGAGTCTTGTTATTGTGGGTGATCAGCCCATGATGCATCCTAAGCAATTGGCGTCAGAGGACGACGAATGCTGATGATTTCGCTGTTCGTGAGAACAGGCGATGATACCAAGTTGTGTTCGATCTGAGGAAGAACTTCATCATCTTCAACATTGTCATGGTGACCAATGTCTTCAGCAGCGATGGGATCAACTGCTGGAATGTCTTCAGCTTCATAAGCCTCTGTGGAAGCAGGCTCATGAACAATCATCCATCGTTCTTGGTGTTCAGATGCAGGGCGAACCATTGAGATAGGTTCAACAACTAAGGGCTCTGTGGGAGCAGCCCGAATCTTCTTGATTTTGCGCTTCTTCTTGGAGGGAGCAACATCAGAGGCTTCTGAGTTTTTCCTTTTTCTGGCTTCAGCCTCGGCAGCCCTTGTCTTCTTCAGTTCAGAAGCGGTTGACATGACCTTTGGCTTCGAGCCAGTCATGCTGCTTGGGAAGACTATGCGAGGTTCATCCTGCCTTGAAGGTGCAGATTGGACAGTTGATAGCTTCTTCTTCTTTGCAGCCATTCTGGGGTCAATGCCAGGACGACCAAGAGCCTTGCGCTTCTCAGCCTCATTGTAGGCTAGCACACACTTGTCAGTCAGACTCTTCATGCGCTCACAAGAGCCTCTAGCTTCTTCACGCTTCTTGTGAAAGGCTTCTTTGAGCTCGTGCAACATGATCTTGAAGTTTTTGACATCTTGCACGCTGAGCTTGGCCACATGCTTCTTGAACTGAGATTTCTCATAGTCGATCTTATGCTTCAGTTCAACGATGCGCTGAGCAAGAGCTAGCTGAGAAGCAGTGGCGCCATTGAAGGAGACGCTGAGGCCAATGGAAAGTTGCAGATCATCAAAGCTGAGATTTGGGGTGTCAAACCACTCATCAATGAAGTTATGGATGATTGCCACATCAAAGAGAGGCAAATTATTGAAGATCTCTGCTTCTTCCTTGCTCTTGATCAGTTGCTCAAGAGCATCATCTGTAAGATCTTTATCGCTGGACAGATCAATGTGCTCTTCGCGCAGAATGGCAGCAGGAGTCAATGTCTGATCAGTATTCTTGATGGTTTTATTTTTCTTCTCCGTCTTCTTGGAGATGCGTGATAGATCTTCAGACTGCACACTGTCTTCAGGAGGTGCAGTGATCAGTGGCTTTGCACGTAAAGATTTTGGAGGTGCAGCTGATTGTGAAGCCTTAGTCTTCTTTAGCTTCTGCAGCTTTGGAGGAGGAGTTGGGGCTTCATCAGTGTCAGCATCATTATCAGAATGATCCACTTTGGCACCTTGGACCAAGATGTAAGTGATGAGGCCATCAAGGTTTGAAAAGGGGCCAATGACATTGGGTTCTGCATCATGTGAGCCGTCAGCACGGGGAGCAGAGGGACCAGGGTTGAAGTCTAATCCCAATGACTTCTTGTTTTCTTTGGCCGATGCCTTTGCATGCTAGAAGTTGCGCTTGAAGAGATTATCGTCACGACACCAGAGCAATGATGATGGGTCGGCATTTTCAGGCTGAGGTCCACGGACCATACAAGGATAGAAACCCTGTGCAATAGCTTCAGCTCTGTTCTTGGGTGGAAGGCCTCGATAGAGAATATCACCCCAAGGACTTTTGATAGCATTCTTCTCAGCATATTCCTGGGTCACGAACTTGTATTTGAACCATTGTTCAGCCCAAAATCGTCGAATCCATTGGATTCGTGTCTTGCGCTGATTATAATCCTCTTCAGGATCTATCTTGTAAAGGTCTGGGAGGTCATCAGGCAAATATTTTGATGTTCCCCCTCGACACTGTCTGCCACCCTTCCTTACTGATTTCTCTGCAGCCATAAACTTCAAACTGAATGGCTTCAATACGTTCAAAGGCTTCAAAGGCTTTCGTTTGCTGGACAAACAGGAACTGGCTTCGGGAGAGTTAATGTGTTGCTGTAAGAATTCTGCAAACGAATGCAGACTATGAGAACCAAGGGATTCTCCCACAGACATGTGCCTGTGATAGCATTAGAGATGCGAGGGAAGGGGAAGAGGTCATATGCATTCTCAGAAGATTTTGAAGATAAATCAGTTTGAAGACATTGACCTCATGATGCGAAGACATTCACTTATATGTTGAGAGTTGGTTCCAGATTTGTACGAATCCATGAATAAGTACAAGTGAGGAATCTAACTAGATATGAAGCTTAAGTGAATATACTAGGAAGTATGAGATGCAGACAGGATAGATCTAACATTGTATAGGCAGAAACCAATTTTGGTAAATAGGATGAATCATTGAGGATCAAAAGGATGGTAAAAATAGAGTTATATTTACCACATGAAGAACTGCTAGATGGGATGAATAGGAGACCGAGCAGTTCAATCCACCGTGCCCTAACTTGGTGACGGAGGACACCTACGGCGGCGGCGGAGAGGACGATGTCCGCGGCCGGCATGAGGACGGCGTCGGAGAAGTCGCGGTAGCTAAGCGCTTCGTCGCCGGCGTCGTCACGAGCTAGCGGTGGCGCTAGGGTTTTGACGAGGTGGAGAGGTGGAAAAATGTTTTCTTTACCGCAGGGGACATATATTTATAAGGAAGTGTGCGGCATAGCGCAATTACGCAGGTGCCCATGGCCGTTCACATCTGAGGGGCACATGGCAAGCATGCAACATACTCAGAGTTGTCCCACGTTTCCACGCCCGCCAGTTTTGTCGGATGGTTGTTCTGGCTTCTCCGGATTTCAAACAATAAGGATGAATCATTTAAAACAGACTTAATGTTTGTCTCTATGTCTTCTGCTGACAAGGATGCAGAGAAGACATTCGACAGTTTCAGTAGAATGCATATGATTTGGACAGATAGAGTTTGAGATAGAAAGCATAGAGAGATTAGGGTCCGATCACATTCACTTAGTTCAAAAGATTTAACAAGGAAGACATAGCTATAAGTGAATGATGTAGAGGACAGAACACTAGTATATATATCAGAAAGCAATCAAATCAACATAGTGAAGTAAATCATGAAGATAAGTTGAAATTTGAGACAAACCAAATGCGAAGACATTGCAAAAATAACGCCATGAGTGAAACACTTTAAACCAAGAAATTTGGTCGTGGCGTTACCCACCGTATAGGAAGTATTAGACCCAGACACGGCGCACAATTATCGTGGCGCTCCGAAGTCAAATTCCACGTTAATGTATTCACACTCAGAATGTAAGTCTTCATTGATTGAAGATATACTTTACTTCGTGTGTTGCACATCTAAGTCATCAACATGCATAAGTGTTAGGATGTGTGCCTGATTACATGACATTTGAGGATTCCAAGATATTTAGCTCACACCCTAACTTGCAAAACCTTTTCTCATCCAAGGGCTTTGTGAAGATATCTGCCAGTTGCTCTTTAGTGTTGACGTGAATGATGTCAATATCTTTCTTCATGACATGATCTCTGAGAAAGTGATGACGAATTTCAATGTGCTTTGTCTTTGAGTGCTGGACTGGATTGTTGGCAATCTTGATGGGGCTTTCATTGTCGCAGAAGAGAGGTACTTGTTTCAGATTGACGCCATAGTCCTTGAGAGTTTGCTTCATCCATAGAAGCTGAGCGCAGCAAGATCCAGCAGCAATGTATTCAGATTCAGCAGTTGAGAGTGATACACAGTTTTGCTTCTTTGAAGACCAACAGACAAGTGATCGTCCCAGAAAGTGACATGTGTCTGATGTAGACTTGCGATCCACCTTGTCTCCAGCATAATCAGCATTCGAGAATCCAACCAGATCAAATCTTGAGCCCTTTGGATACCATAATTCGAGTGTTGGGTGTAAGCCAAATATCGAAGAATTCGCTTCACAGCTAAGTGATGCGATTCCTTTGGTGCCGCTTGGAATCGAGCACACATGCAAACACTAAGCATAATATCTGGCCTAGATGCACATAGGTAAAGTAAAGAACCAATCATGGAGCGGTATACCTTTTGATCGAACTCTTTACAATTGTCGTCGGGACCCAGATGGTGTTTGGCTGGCATTGGTGTCATGTAACCTTTGCAATCTTGCATTCCAAACTTCTTCAGACAGTCTTTGAGATATTTTTCTTGAGATATGAAGATGCCATTCCTTTGCTGACGAATTTAAAGACCAAGGAAGAACTTCGGCTCACCCATCATGCACTATTGCTCTTGCATTATGTATTCAAACTCATCACTATACTTCTGGTTGGTGCAGCCGAAGATAATGCCATCCACATATATTTGGCACACAAACAGTTCACCATCATATGTCTTCGTGAAGAATGTGGGATCGAGGGATCCAGGTTTGAAGCCTTTGCTCTTCAGGAAGTCTTTGATCGTATCATACCAAGTGCGAGGAGCTTGTTTGAGGCCATACAGTGCTTTGTTTAGCTTGTACACCATATCAGGATGTTTTGGATCTTCAAAGCCAGGTGGTTGAGCAACGTACACTTCTTCTTCAATCTTGTCGTTGAGGAATGCACTCTTCACATCCATTTGATATAGTAAGATGTTGTGGTGGTTAGCATAGGCTAGCAGTATGCGAATAGCTTCAAGCCTAGCCACAGGAGCAAATGTTTCATCGAAGTCAATTCCTTCAACTTGAGTATATCCTTGAGCCACAAGACGTGCTTTGTTTCTGACGACTTAACCATGCTCATCTTGCTTGTTTCGATATATCCATTTTCTGCCAATAATGTTATGCTTGCGAGGATCAGGACGTTTGACTAGTTCCCAAACATTGTTCAGCTTGAACTGTTGAAGTTCTTCCTGCATAGCTTGAATCCATTCAGGTTCCATAAAGGCTTCAGCAACTTTCTTGGGTTCTGATATTGACACAAACGAAAAGTGCCCACAGAAATTTGCTAACTGTGTTGCTCTTGAGCGAGTAAGTGGACCAGGTGCATTGATGCTATCAATTATCTTCTCAATTTGTACTTCATTCGCAACACGAGGATGAACCGGATGAAGACCTTGCTCTTGTTGATCATTGTCATCATTGGGAGGATTGTCTTCGGTCTGAGCATTGTCTTCAGGTTGGTTTGGTGCAGAAAATGATAAGTTCCTCTTCAGGCTGTGCTTCAGAGGGCATGATTTCACCAGTTCCCATCAGCTTGATAGATTCGCTGGGCGGAGCTTCATCTAGTGTACTTGGCAGGAGCTCTCTTTGTGAACCATTGGTTTCATCAAATCGCACGTCCACAGTTTCAACGATTTTGTAGATATAGAGGTTGAAGACTCTGTAAGAGTGCGAGTCCTTTCCATAACCGAGCATGAAGCCGTCGTGAGCTTTAGGTGCAAATTTTGACTTGTGATGGGGATCCTTGATCCAGCACCTAGCACCAAATACTCTGAAGTAGCTGACATTTGGCTTCTTGCCAGTAAGGAGCTCATAGGAAGTTTTGTTCAGAAGCTTATGGATGTAAACATGGTTGATGATGTGACATGTTGTATCAATAGCTTCAGGCCAGAACTTTCTTGGTGTCTTGTACTCGTCGAGCATTGTTCGAGCCATCTCAATGAGGGTTCTGTTCTTGCGCTCTACAATGCCATTTTGCTGAGGTGTGTATGGAGCAGAGAACTCATGAGTGATTCCCATTGTATCCAGATAAAGATCAAGCCCGGTGTTCTTGAACTCAGTGCCATTGTCACTTCTTATATGCTTGATCTTGACGCCATAATTGTTTATGGCATGATTGGCGAAGCGTCTGAAGACATCTTGCACTTCAGTCTTGTAGAGAATTATGTGCACCCATGTATATCTTGAGTAGTCATCAACAATGACGAAGCCATAGAGACAAGCTGTTGTTGTGAGGGTAGAGTAGTGAGTAGGGCCAAATAAGTCCATGTGTAACAGCTCGAAGGGTTGAGATGTCGTCATGATTGTCTTCGAGGAGTGCTTTGCCCTAGTCATCTTTCCAGCTTCGCAGGCACCACACAAATGATCCTTCTTGAACTTGACACCCTTGATGCCTATGACATGCTTCTTCTTGACGAGTGTGTGTAAGTTCCTCATGCCAGCATGCCCCAGCCTCCGATGCCAGAGCCAGCATTCTGAAGCTTTTGCAAGAAGACATACGGCAAGCTGTGGACCTGCTGAGAAATCTACCATGTATAGATCATCTTTCCGATACCCTTCAAAGATTAGAGACTTGTCAGATTCCATTAGTACAAGGCAACAATATTTTTTGAATAGCACAATCATGTTCAAGTCACAAAGCATTGAGACAGACATTAAGTTGAACCCAAGGGATTCAACAAGCATCACTTTATCCATGTGTTGATCCTTTGAGATTGCAACTCTACCTAGACCCAATACCTTGCTTTTACCAGTGTCAGCAAATGTGATGTGACTCTTGTCTGATGGACGTAAGATTGAGTCCATGAGAAGACTTCGATCACCAGTCATATGATTAGTGCATCCGCTGTCCATAATCCATTCTGAAACATGAGGTGTCATACCCTACAGTGCAGTTAGGAGGATAGGCTTCACAAAGTGTGTTGTGAAGCATAAGCATTGACGCGCACAAGGATTATCACAGCTTAGATCAAGGTTAGAACTCATAGTATGACTGGTAAGCGATTCTCATGTGAAATACATAGTAAGACCATTTTATCATGCGTCCCTTAATATGTTTTAGGTCCCTAGCAATAGTATCGGACGCCTTTGATAGCAGGCTGGAGACCTTATTCTGCAAAAGAGAGTTAATTCTTCTTCACCACCCACATCTTCAGGGGTGGCTTAGAAGCAATGAGTCTAAGTGCAACATCTGAGAACTTCGGCTTTGGAGCCCTAGCAAATAGCCTTGCAGGAGATGAATGATACACATATGAATAAGCAGAAAAGTTCTTAGTTCTATGAACATAGCGGTTTGAAGACACACGCTCATATTCATAAGTTTGAGTATGATTTTCCTGCAAAACATTGGTGTTAGGGTGACTCAAGTGAGTCATGTATCTGTATGAAGCCTTTGGGTCATATGAAGCCATAGGTCTGGGTTTCGTCTTCTTCCTTGGTGGTGTCATGATGACATTCATTGGAAGATTCTCAAGACAACTTTTGGGAACCCGGATCTTCTTCATAGGTGGTCCATTCCTGCAGTTAGTACCAATATACCTGGCAAACACTTCACCATTCTGATTTTTGAACAGTTTATAGTTTGCCTCAAAGGATTCATCAATGATAATAGGATTAGCACAGGTAAAGCCAGATAAGGTGGATGGATCCACTGAAGGTTCCTTTGTAGCAACCCATGTGGTTTTGGGATACTGCTCAGGCTTCCAGTAGGAACCATCAACATTCATTTTCCTCTCGAACCCAACACCCTCTTTCCTAGGGTTTCGGTTTAGAATCTTCTTTTTGAGGACATCGCAAAGTGTCTGATGTCCTTTCAGACTTTTATGCATCCCTGTTTCAAGCAATGTCTTCAACCTAGGATTTTCATCAGCAATAGTAGTGGTATCCTCAGCAGAGGGGTTAGTTACCACATCAGTAGTTGAAGACAAAGCAACAGTAGCAGCAGTGGAACGTTCAGCAACAGAGGTAGCGTTATCATGCTCAATGCATTTTAGACATGGTGGTTGAAATCCATCCTGAGCGGAACTGATCTGTTGAGCGCGAAGTGACTCATTCTCCTTTTGAAGATCTTCATGAGCCGCTTTCAATTTCTCAAGCTCTTGCTTCCTTTGAAGATAATCATAGGAGAGCTTTTCATAAGTGGTTGAGAGCGTCTCATGAAGACTTTCAAGTTCTTGGTACTTAGCATGAAGATTTTTTATGTCTTCAACAAAGGACTGTGAACGTGTCATTTCCGCGTCCAACAGGTCATCGCTTTTGTCTAACAGTTTTTGAGTATGTTCCATAGCCTTTTGTTGTTCAGTTGCAATTTTAGCAAGTGTTTTGTAGCTGGATTTGGATTCACAATCAGAGTCATCTTCACTTGACGTTTGAAAGTAAGCATCACGTGATTTTACCTTGGCACCACGTGCCATGAAGCAGTAGGTGGGAGCAGGATCGTCCTTGTCATCAGCTTCAGCGTGTTGGAAATATGCCCTAGAGGCAATAATAAAAGTGTTATTATTATATTTCTTTGTTCATGATAATAGTCTTTTATTCATGCTATAACTGTATTATCCGGAAATCGTAATACACGTGTGAATACATAGACCACAATATGTCCCTAGTGAGCCTCTAGTTGACTAGCTCGTTGTGATCAACAGATAGTCATGGTTTCCTGGCTATGGACATTGGATGTCGTTGATAACGGGATCACATCATTAGGAGAATGATGTGATGGACAAGACCCAATCCTAAGCCTAGCACAAAGATCGTGTAGTTCGTATGCTAAAGCTTTTCTAATGTCAAGTATCTTTTCCTTAGACCATGAGATTGTGCAACTCCCGGATACCGTAGGAATGCTTTGGGTGTACCAAACGTCAGAACGTAACTGGGTGGCTATAAAGGTGCATTACAGGTATCTCCGAAAGTGTCTGTTGGGTTGGCACGAATCGAGACTGGGATTTGTCACTCCGTGTAAACGGAGAGGTATCTCTGGGCCCACTCGGTAGGACATCATCATAATGTGCACAATGTGACCAAGGGGTTGATCACGGGATGATGTGTTACGGAACGAGTAAAGAGACTTGCCAGTAACGAGATTGAACAAGGTATCGGTATACCGACGATCGAATCTCGGGCAAGTACAATACCGTTAGACAAAGGGAATTGTATACGGGATCGATTGAGTCCTTGACATCGTGGTTCATCTGATGAGATCATCGTGGAACATGTGGGAGCCAACATGGGTATCCAGATCCCGCTGTTGGTTATTGACCGGAGAACGTCTCGGTCATGACTACATGTCTCCCGAACCCGTAGGGTCTACACACTTAAGGTTCGATGACGCTAGGGTTATAAAGGAAGTTTGTATGTGGTTACCGAATGTTGTTCGGTGTCCCGGATGAGATCCCGGACGTCACGAGGAGTTCCGGAATGGTCCGGAGGTAAATATTTATATATGGGAAGTCCTGTTTTGGTCACCGGAAAAGTTTCGGGTTTTTCCGGTAACGTACCGGGACCACCGGGAGGGTCCCGGGGGTCCACCAAGTGGGGCCACCAACCTTGGAGGGCAGCATGGGCCAAGTGTGGGAGGGGACCAGCCCCAGGTGGGCTGGTGCGCCCCCCCACAAGGCCCAAGGCGCAAGGGAAGTGGGGAAGGGGGCAAACCCTAGGGCAGATGGGCCCTAAGGCCCACCCTAGGTGCGCCTCCCCCCTCTCCCCTTCTGGCCGCACCATATGCCATCTGGGGGCTGCCGCCACCCCTGGGGAGGGAACCCTAGAGGGGGCGCAGCCCCCTCCCCTCCTCCTATAAATAGTGGGGGTTTGGGGGCTGCCCAAGACACGAGAACTTCTCCCTCTTGGCGCAGCCCTACCTCTCGTACTCCTCCTCTTCCGCGGTGCTTGGCGAAGCCCTGCTGGACTACCACGCTCCTCCATCACCACCACGCCGTTGTGCTGCTGCTGGATGGAGTCTTCCTCAACCTCTCCCTCTCACCTTGCTGGATCAAGGCATGGGAGACGTCATCGGGCTGTACGTGTGTTGAACGCGGAGGTGCCGTCCGTTCGGCACTAGGATCTCCGGTGATTTGGATCATGACGAGTACGACTCCTTCAACCCCGTTCTCTTGAACGCTTCCGCTTAGCGATCTACAAGGGTATGTAGATGCACTCTCCTTCCCCTCGTTGCTGGTTTCTCCATAGATAGATCTTGGTGACACGTAGGAAAATTTTGAATTTCTGCTACGTTCCCCAATAGTGGCATCATGAGCCAGGTTTATTGCGTAGATTCTTTGCACGAGTAGAACACAAAGAAGTTGTGGGCGTTGATGTTGTTCAATATGCTTACCGTTACTAGTCCAATCTTGTTTCGACGGTATTGTGGGATGAAGCGGCCCGGACCGACCTTACACGTACTCTTACGTGAGACAGGTTCCACCGAATGACATGCACTTGGTGCATAAGGTGGCTAGTGGGTGCCAGTCTCTCCCACTTTAGTCGGAACAGATTCGATGAAAAGGGTCCTTATGAAGGGTAAATAGCAATTGGCATATCACGTTGTGGTTTTGCGTAGGTAAGAAACGTTCTTGCTAGAAACCCATAGCAGCCACGTAAAACATGCAAACAACAATTAGAGGACGTCTAACTTGTTTTTGCAGGGTATGCTTTGTGATGTGATATGGCCAATAAGAATGTGATGAATGATATGTGATGTATGAGATTGATCATGTTCTTGTAATAGGATTCACGACTTGCATGTCGATGAGTATGAAAACCGGCAGGAGCCATAGGAGTTGTCTTAAATTTATTGTATGACCTGCGTGTCATTGAACAACGCCATGTAATTACTTTACTTTATTGCTAAACGGTAGCCATAGTAGTAGAAGTAATAGTTGGCGAGACAACTTCATGAAGACACGATGATGGAGATCATGATGATGGAGATCATGGTGTCATGCCGGTGACGATGATGATCATGGAGCCCCGAAGATGGAGATCAAAAGGAGCAAAATGATATTGGCCATATCATGTCACTATTTGATTGCATGTGATGTTTATCATGTTTATGCATCTTGTTTACTTAGAATGACGGTAGTAAATAAGATGATCCCTTACAACAATTTCAAGAAGTGTTCTCCCCTAACTATGCACCGTTGCTACAGTTTGTCGTTTCGAAGCACCACATGATGATCGGGTGTGATAGATCCTTACGTTCACATACAACGGGTGTAAGACAGATTTACACATGCAATACACTTAGGGTTAACTTGACGAGCCTAGCATGTACAGACATGGCCTCGGAACGCGGAGACCGAAAGGTCGAGCATGAGTCGTATAGTAGATACGATCAACATGAAGATGTTCACCGATGATGACTAGTCCGTCTCACGTGATGATCGGACACGGCCTAGTTGACTCGGATCATGTAATCACTTAGATGACCAGAGGGATGTCTATCTGAGTGGGAGTTAATAAGATGAACTTAATTATCCTGGACATAGTCAAAAGATCTTTGCAAATTATGCCGTAAGCTCGCGCTTTAGTTCCACTTTCTAGATATGTTCCTAGAGAAAATATAGTTGAAAGTTGATAGTAGCAATTATGCGGACAGTAGAAAGCTTATGTCCTTAATGCACTGCTCAGTGTGCTGAACCCCAAACGTCGTTTGTGGATGTTGCGAACATCGGACATACACATTTTGATAACTACGTGATAGTTCAGTTAAACGGTTTAGAGTTGAGGCACTAAAGACGTTTTCGAAACATCGCGGAACATATGAGATGTTTCAAGGGCTGAAATTGGGATTTCAGGCTCGTACCCACGTCAAGAGGTATGAGACCTCCGACGATTTTCTTAGCCTGCAAACTAAGGGAGAAAAGCTCAATCGTTGAGCTTGTGCTCAGATTGTCTGAGTGCAACAATCACTTGAATCGAGTGGGAGTTGATCTTCCAGATGAGATAGTGATGTTTCCCCAAAGTCATTGCCACCAAGCTGCTAGAGCTTCGTGATGAACTATAACATATCAGGGATAGATATGATGATCCTTGAAATATTCACGATGTTTGACACCGCGAAAGTAGAAATCAAGAAGGAGCATCAATTGTTGATGGTTGGTGAAACCACTAGTTTCAAGAAGGGCAAGGGAACAAAGGGATACTTCATGAAACGGCAATTCAACTGCTGCTCTAGTGAAGAAACCCAAGGTTGAACCCAAACCCGAGACTAAGTGCTTCTGTAATAAAGGGAACAGCCACTGGAGCAGAATTACCCTAGATACTTGGTAGATGAGAAGGCTGGCAAAGTCGATAGAAGTATATTGGATATACATTGTGTTGATGTGTACTTTACTAGTACTCCTAGTAGCACCAGGGTATTAGATACCGGTTCGGTTGCTAAGTGTTAGTAACTCGAAATAAAAGCTACGGAATAAACGGAGACTAGCTAAAGGTGAGTTGACGATATGTGTTGGAAGTGTTTCCAATGTTGATATGATCAAGCATCGCACGCTCCCTCTACCATCGAGATTGGTGTTAAAACTTGAATAATTGTTATTTGGTGTTTGCGTTGAGCATAGACATGATTGGATTATGACTATCGCAATACGGTTATTCATTTAAAGAGAATAATGGTTACTCTATTTATTTGAATAATACCTTCAATGGTCTTGCACCTAAAATGAATGGTTTATTGAATCTCGATCGTAGTGATACACATTTTCATGCCAAAAGATATAAGATAGTAATGATAGTACCACTTACTTGTGGCACTGCCATGTAAGTCATAATGGTATAAAACGCATGAAGAAGCTCCATGTTGATGGATCTTTGGACTCACTCGTTTTTGAAAAGTTTGAGACATGCGAACCATGTCTATTGGTGTATACGCATGAAGAAACTCCATGCAGATGGATCGTTTGGACTCACTTGATTTTGAATCACTTGAGATATGCAAATCATACCACATGGGCAAGATGACTGAAAAGCCTCGGTTTCAGTAAGATGGAACAAGATAGAAACTTGTTGGAAGTAACACATTTTGATGTGTGTAGTCCAATGAGTGCTGAGGCATGCAGTGAATATCGTTATGTTCTTACTTCACAGATGATTCGAGTAGATGTTGAATATATTTACTTGATGAAACACAAGTCTGAATTATTGAATGGTTCAAGTAATTTCAGAGTGAAGTTGAAGATCATCGTGACAAGAGGATAAAATGTCTATGATAAGATCATAGAGATGAGTATCTGAGTTACGAGCTTTGGCACGCAATTAAGACATTGTGGAAATTGTTTCACAATTAATACCGCCTGGAACACCATAGTTTGATGGTGTGTCCGAACATCATAGTTGCACCCTATTGGATATGGTGCGTACCATGATGTCTCTTATCGAATTACCACTATCGTTCATGGGTTAGGCATTAGAGACAACCGCACTCACTTTAAATAGGGCACCACGTAATTCCGTTGAGATGACACCGTATGAATTATGGTTTAGAGAAACCTAAGTTGTCGTTTCTTAAAGGTTTGGGGCTGCGGCGCTTATGTGAAAAAGTTTCAGGATTGATAAGCTCGAACCCAAAGCGGATAAAATACATCTTCATAGGACACCCAAAACAGTTGGGTATACCTCCTAATTCAGATCCTAAAGCAATATGGATTGTTTCTTGAATCGGGTCCTTTCTCGAGGAAAGGTTTCTCTCGAAAGAGTTGAGTGGGAGGATGGTGGAGACTTGATGAGGTTATTGAACTGTCACTTCAACTAGTGTGTAGCAGGGCATAGAAAGTTGTTCCTGTGGCACCTACACCAATTGAAGTAGAAGCTTATGATAGTGATCATGAAGTTTCGGATCAAGTCACTGCCGTACCTCGTAGGGTGACAAGGATCCGTACTACTTCAGAGTGGTACAGTAATCCTGTCTTGAAGGTCATGTTGCTAGACAACAATGAACCTACGAGCTATGGAGAAGCGATGGTGGGCCCAAATTCCGACAAATGGTTAAGAAACCATGAAATCCGAGATAGGATCCATGTATCAGAACAAAGCATGGACTTTGGTGGACTTGCCCAATGATCGGCAAGCCATTAAGATAAATGGATCTTTAAGAAGAAGACGGACGTGGACGGTAATGTCACCGTCTATGAAGCTCGACTTGTGGCGAAGAGTTTTTCACAAGTTCAAGGAGTTGACTACGATGAGATTTTCTCATCTGTAGCGATGCTTAAGTCCGTCGGAATCATGTTAGCATAAGCTGCCTTTATGAAATTTGGCAGATGGATGTCAAAACGAGTTTCCTTACCAGTTTTTGTAAGGAAAGGTTGTATGTGATACAATCAGAAAGGTTTTGTCGATCCTAAGGATGCTAAAAGGTATGCTAGCTCCAGCAATCCTTCTAGGGACTGGAGTAAGCATCTCGGAGTTGGAATGTATGCTTTGATGAGATGATCAAAGATTTTGGGTGTATACAAAGTTTATGAGAAACTTGTATTTCCAAAGAAGTGAGTGGGAGCACTATAGAATTTCTGATGAGTATATGTTGTTGACATGTTGATGATCAAAAATGATTTTCTAGAAAGCATATAGGGTTATTTGAAAGGTGTTTTTCAATAGAAAACCTGGATTAAGCTACTTGAACATTGAGCATCAAGATCTATAAGGATAGATCAAAATGCTTAATAATACTTTCAAATGAGCACATACCTTGACATGATCTTGAAGGTGTTAAAGATGGATCAGTCAAAGAAGAAGTTCTTGCCTGAGTTGTAAGGTACGAAGTTAAGACTTAAAGCTCGACCTCGGCAGAAAAGAGAGAAAGGACGAAGGTCGTCCCCTATGCTTTAGACGTAGGCTCTACAGTATGCTATGCTAAGTACCGCACCTGATGAGTGCCTTGCCACATGTCTGGCAAGAGAGTACAAAGGTGATCAAGGAGTGGATCATCAGATAGCGGTCAAAGTTATCCTTAGAGGAATAAGGATATGTTTCTCGATTATGGAGGTGATAAAGAGTTCGGCGTAAAGGGTTACGTTGATGCAAGCTTTAACACCTATCCAAATGACTCTGAGTAGCAAACCGGATACGTATAGTGGAGCAACCATTTGGAATAGCTCCAAGTGGAGCGTGGAAGCAGCATTTACAATATGACCTAGAAATTTGCGAAGTACATACGGATCTGAATGTTACAGATCCGTTGACTAAAACCTCTCTCACAAGTAGAACATGATCAAACCCCAGAACTCATTGAGTCTTAATCACATGATGATGTGAACTAGTTTAATGACACTAGTAAACTCTTTGGATGTTGGTCACATGGTGATGTGACCTATCAGTGTTAATCACATGGTGATGTGAACTAGATTATTGACTCTAGTGCAAGTGGGAGACTGTTGGAAATATGCCCTAGAGGCAATAATAAAAGTGTTATTATTATATTTCTTTGTTCATGATAATAGTCTTTTATTCATGCTATAACTGTATTATCCGGAAATCATAATACACGTGTGAATACATAGACCACAATATGTCCCTAGTGAGCCTCTAGTTGACTAGCTTGTTGTGATCAACAGATAGTCATGGTTTCCTGTCTATGGACATTGGATGTCGTTGATAACGGGATCACATCATTAGGAGAATGATGTGATGGACAAGACCCAATCCTAAGCCTAGCACAAAGATCGTGTAGTTCGTATGCTAAAGCTTTTCTAATGTCAAGTATCTTTTCCTTAGACCATGAGATTGTGCAACTCCCGGATACCGTAGGAATGCTTTGGGTGTACCAAACGTCAGAACGTAACTGGGTGGCTATAAAGGTGCATTACAGGTATCTCCGAAAGTGTCTGTTGGGTTGGCACGAATCGAGACTGGGATTTGTCACTCCGTGTAAACGGAGAGGTATCTCTGGGCCCACTCGGTAGGACATCATCATAATGTGCACAATGTGACCAAGGGGTTGATCACGGGATGATGTGTTACGGAACGAGTAAAGAGACTTGCCAGTAACGAGATTGAACAAGGTATCGGTATACCGACGATCGAATCTTGGGCAAGTACAATACCGTTAGACAAAGGGAATTGTATACGGGATCGATTGAGTCCTTGACATCGTGGTTCATCCGATGAGATCATCGTGGAACATGTGGGAGCCAACATGGGTATCCAGATCCCGCTGTTGGTTATTGACCGGAGAACGTCTCGGTCATGACTACATGTCTCCCGAACCCGTAGGGTCTACACACTTAAGGTTCGATGACGCTAGGGTTATAAAGGAAGTTTGTATGTGGTTACCGAATGTTGTTCGGTGTCCCGGATGAGATCCCGGACGTCACGAGGAGTTCCGAAATGGTCCGGAGGTAAAGATTTATATATGGGAAGTCCTGTTTTGGTCACCGGAAAAGTTTCGGGTTTTTCCGGTAACGTACCGGGACCATCGGGAGGGTCCCGGGGGTCCACCAGGTGGGGCCACCAACCTGGAGGGCAGCATGGGCCAAGTGTGGGAGGGGACCAACCCCAGGTGGGCTGGTGCGCCCCCCCACAGGGCCCAAGGCGCAAGGGAAGTGGGGAAGGGGGCAAACCCTAGGGCAGATGGGCCCTAAGGCCCACCCTAGGTGCGCCTCCCCCCTCTTCCCTTCTGGCCGCACCAGATGCCATCTGGGGGCTGCCGCCACCCCTGGGGAGGGAACCCTAGAGGGGGCGCAGCCCCCTCCCCTCCTCCTATAAATAGTGGGGGTTTGGGGGCTGCCCAAGACACGAGAACTTCTCGTACTCCTCCTCTTCCGCGGTGCTTGGCGAAGCCCTGCTGGACTACCACGCTCCTCCATCACCACCACGCCGTTGTGCTGCTGCTGGATGGAGTCTTCCTCAACCTCTCCCTCTCACCTTGCTGGATCAAGGCATGGGAGACGTCATCGGGCTGTACGTGTGTTGAACGCGGAGGTGCCGTCCGTTCGGCACTAGGATCTCCGGTGATTTGGATCATGACGAGTACGACTCCTTCAACCCCGTTCTCTTGAACGCTTCCGCTTAGCGATCTACAAGGGTATGTAGATGCACTCTCCTTCCCCTCGTTGCTGGTTTCTCCATAGATAGATCTTGGTGACACGTAGGAAAATTTTGAATTTCTGCTACGTTCCCCAACACAGCGTTGGTGTGGAAGTCATTATCTTCAGTGTTGAAGATGGACTTGGCAACATAGGCCGTGGCTAGAGCCAGACTTTCAACGCCAGGTTCGGACTCCTCTTTAGACTCCACCTCCGCCTCCTCAGAAGCAGACTCCTCCTCTGAATCCACTTCCTTAGCAACAAAAGCACGAGCCTTGCCGGATGAGCTCTTCTTATGAGATGAAGACCTTGATGAGGACTTGGAAGAAGACTTTGAAGATTTCTTCTTCTTCTTGTCATCAGAATCATATTCTTTGCTCTTCTTCTTCTTCTTCTCATTGTCCCACTGTGGACACTCAGAGATATAGTGTCCAGGTTTCTTGCACTTGTGACATGTTCTTTTCTTGTTGTCATGAGTGGAAGCTTCATCATTTCTTGAGCTAGATCGTGAAGACTTTCTGAAGCCCTTCTTCTTGGTGAACTTCTGGAACTTCTTCACAAGCATAGCAAGTTCCTTTCCAATGTCTTCAGGATCATCAGAACCGCAGTCAGATTCTTCTTCAGATGAGGAAACAACTTTTGCCTTTAAAGCGCGAGTTTGGCCATAGTTGGGACCATAGATATCTCTTTTCTCAAAAAGCTGGAACTCATGTGTGTTGAGCCTCTCAAGTATATCAGATGGATCGAGTGTCTTGAAGTCAGGGTGTTCTTTTATCATGAGGGAAAGGGTGTCAAAGGAGCTGTTAAGAGATCTTAGTAGTGTCTTGACGATTTCATGCTTGGTAATCTCAGTGGCGCCGAGAGCCTGAAGCTCATTTGTGATGTCGGTGAGGTGATCAAACGTGAGCTGGACATTTTCATTGTCATTTCTCTTGAAGCGGTTGAAGAGGTTGCGAAGAACACTGATCCTTTGATCTCTCTGAGTTGAGACGCCTTCGTTGACCTTGGATAGCCAGTCCCAGACTAGCTTTGACGTTTCTAGAGCACTCACACAGCCATACTGTCCTTTGGTCAGATGACCACAGATGATGTTCTTTGCAGTAGAGTCCAGTTGAATGAACTTCTTGACATCAGTAAGGGTGACACCTTCACCAGTTTTGGGAACGCCATTCTTGACGACATACCATAGGTCGACATCAATGGCTTCAAGATGCATGCGCATCTTATTCTTCCAGTAGGGATATTCAGTTCCATCGAACACGGGACAAGCAACGGAGACTTTGATTATCCCTGCAGTCGACATAGCTAAACTCCAGGTGGTTAAACCGAATCACACAGAACAAGGGAGTACCTTTCTCTGATACCAATTGAAAGTGCTAGTTATCGACTAGAGAGGGGGTGAATAGGCGATTTTTATCAAAGTCTCCAAAATGTGGAAGTTTCGAAGACAAATAATAGAAATGACCTAATTGATATGCAGCGAAAGATAAACTACAACAAGCAAACCATAGTCAAGTATGCAATAATGTGAAAGTACAAAGACTAGTAGCAGCTTGGTAGTAAGGATCAGGATGGAAGATAGTATGAAGCCAACCAACGATAGTAGTCAAGCAATAAAGTCAAACAGGTACGACAAATAGGCAATGACTTCACGAAAACAAACTCAAAGTAAAGGGAGGGAGAGGATAGAACCACTCACTTGTTGAAGACACAGGATTTGTTGGACCAGTTCCAGTTGCTGTGACAACTGTATGTCTGGTTAGGGAGGCTGAGATTCAACTCAGAAGACCGCGTCTTCACCTTATTCCCCTTGAGCTAAGGACACACAGTCCTCGCCCAATCACTCTGGTAAGTCTTCAAGGTAGACTTCTGAACCTTCACAGACTTTGTTCACCGGCGATCCACAATGACTCTTGGATGCTCAGAACGCGACGCCTAACCGGCTGGAGGATACACAGTCCTCAAGTGTAATAAGTCTTCAGGTCACTCAGACAGAAAGACTTCAGTGATGCCTAACACTCTTTGGCTCTGGGTGTTTGGGCTTTGTCCTCGCAAGGATTTCTCTCTCTCAAAGGCTTCGAGGTGGGTTGCTCTCAAACGACAAAAGCCGTGAACTCACTTTGAGCAGCCACCAATTTATGGTGTAGGGGTGGGCTATTTATAGCCACAAGGCAACCCGACCTGATATGTCCAAAATGACCCTGGGTCACTAAGGAACTGACACGTGTTCCAACGGTCAGATTTTAAACACACACGGCAACTTTACTTGGGCTACAAGCAAAGTTGACTCATCCAGCTCTGGATAAGATTTGCTCTCATTGTCTTCGCTTGAAGACATAGGATTTGGGTTGAGCATCACTTCAGTCATTCTGACTTTATTCACTTGGACCCCACTTAACAGTACGGTGCTTCCTATGACTCAACAAAGAAGAAAAGAAAACAATGAAACAACACAGTCTTCGCGCTCCATAGTCTTCACTCATAGTCTTCTCATGTCATAGTCTTCAATATGAATATCTTCACATACCACCATTGTCGTCAATGTCTTCATACATTTTTAGGGGTCATCTCTGGTAGGTAAACCGAATCAATGAGGGCCACTACCTGCGTTATCCTGCAATTCTTACAAACGCATTAGTCCCTCAACCAACTTTGTCGTCAATACTCCAAAACCAACTAGGGGTGGCACTAGATGCACTTACAAGGCACAAGCCCAATCTGAAGCTCAGGCAGCGAAGACACATCCGACACCACCTCTAGTTTGGCGAGAGCGGCCTTCGCCCTCCCCAAAACACTCCAGACTCGTGCAAGGAAGTCATAAGGCTCGGTGCGAAGTAGCTCTGTCTCCTCCACCAACCCGACTTTCTCAGTCGAGATAGACTGGAACTGCACATTTGTCTTGGAGATGTCACTGCTGGATGCAGGTGATGGAGTAGGACATTGGAGTGGCGAAGCTTGGAGAACATGCTTCTTAGCACGGCAGAAGCGGGCGATGTGGCCGGATCGAAGACAATCCGTGCATCGAATTGGATCCCTACAGGGGTATTCCCGATGACCTCGACACAAGCATCGGAAACACCTGTCTCTCAGCCACACCGGAGGGGGACGTCGCACATTAACAGCAAGGCAATGGAAAGCAGCAGGAGCCGAGCGACGCTCTCTCGAGACGAGCTGCCAGCCCCCCAACACATTCTTGCATGGAGCCACAGGAACTGTCGACGCCACCACCCGGTCGAAACATCCTCGCCAGTCTCCACGGCCCGGGCGCACCGGAGGCACGATGAGCCCATCACCTGCAACAGCGGCTTGCGGAGCTGAAGCGGTAGATACTGCGTCCAGAGAAGCCGCCACGACGAGCCCGTCACCTGCAACAGCGGCTTGCGGAGCTGAAGCGGTAGGTACTGCGTCCAGAGAAGCCGCCACTCCCCCCTCGCCATCGATGAAGGAGCAACGGGGGACATGCCTCGAGCTGAGCACAGTCGGAGCCGGCCGAGAGACGGGACCCAGATCCGCCTGATCTGGATCGAGCGGTGGGGCGCCGATGGGGCTCGTCGCCGGTGGCTTTAGCAGCTGGTCGAACGCAGCGCCGGCAAGGCTGGCGGGGGCGACGGACGGCTGAGCCAGAGAGCTCATCAGTGCAGCCGGAGTGGAAGCCGCTGCAGCCTTCGGGGAGAGCGGGCGGGAGACCTATCGACCGCCGTTCTCCACCCGGAGCCGACAGACTCGAGGCAGTGGCCGCGGGCGAGGGGTCGAAGGCGCTGGCAGGGCGGCCGGTGGGACCGAGGTGGCCGCCGCCAGCGGGGGCTGGAGAAGGGGCGCGGGGTCAGGGTCGCGAGAGCTCATCCTCCTCTCGGCAGGCGGCGGAGGTTGGCTGGTCGGCGCGGAGACGAGGCGCCCCTGCACGGCCGGTCCAGCCTTGCGGCCGGCGAGGAAGGCCGCGGCGAGTGCGGCGGCCAGAGCAGGGGCAGTGAGCGGCTGGGCTGGAGCGGCCGACGATGACGGCGCAGCCGCCGCGGACATGGGGCCCGTCGTGGACGCGGGATCCTGCGGCTTCCTCACGGGCTACCCGAGCACGGCGAGGAGCAAAGCTGGATGGGCGGCGAGCGGACGGGGCGAAGCTTCCAGATCCGGGGCCGCCGGAGGCCGGGGAGGCCGTAGGAAGGAGATCAGCCCGGCGTCGGCACCGTGGGGTCGCCCGTCGCGGGCATGTTTGTCGTATTAATTATGAAAAATATCATGTCTGATATGCTTTCGCTGCTACAATTGCCGTGTGGCCAGCATCGTTGTAACATGCATTTCGAATCTAGCTTAGCTGGGTCTCCTATGCACTGCGGATCTAGTTTAGCTGCGTCTCGAGTTATCTTGCAGAAGGCACAGGGATTGTCGAATCGT
>NC_041393.1:32126708-32132368 GCF_002162155.2 Triticum dicoccoides
TGCAGAAGAACATCACGGAGTGCGGGTTAATTCTAGAGAATACCAGGGTTTTTTTTGCAAAAGATGCGCGACGGGGAAAGATTTCGACCGTGTAGGGTACTGTTTTTTTTGACATGTGTAGGGTACTGTTGGCCTCACGTGCTAGCAAACGACGTTTCTTGAAACACGGCATTGCGGGGTCCTGTAACCACGTGGGCCAACGGGCCGCTTTCCAGCCAAAATGGGATGCACAAGCCGGTGTTTGCATGCGGCGGTAAGGGACACCACATTAACCAGTCATTTGTTTTAGCCAGCCATCCCCACGCTTGCATATCCCTGCCACACGATTTCTCCAACAAAGCTCGGGTGTAGACATTGCTAGCTGCAATTCCAATCCCTGTGTTCTTTTTGGCAGCGGGGCCTGAGTACATTTGAATCCACCAAAGTACGGTACAACCTGTGACGGTAGGTTTGAACATGCACTTCAAAACAATAGATGTTTGAGAAATTTACTACTTTTGTTCACCTCTTTCTGTAGCTCTCTCTAGTCCCCCGGTCGAACAACAATCGCATGTATTCTTGGACAAAGAAATGCATGGGGCGGCCTTTTATCATATTGTTTGCATGAAAATACATAGGAGCGGACGAGCTTGCATGCTCACGGAACCAGTGAACATTTGTCAAACACACGTTGAATATATTTCAAATATACTATGAGTATTTACTAAACATACGTCGAACATTTTTCAAAGACACGTAAGATATTTTTCTAAATATATGGTGAATAATTTTTAAATGTGCTGATGTTTTCAAAGATACACACTGACAATTTTTAGATATACGGTGAACATCTCCTAAATACATTGAACATTTTGTAAGATATACATTGATTTTTTTAGATAGACCATGATTATTAGTTTTAAACACATGATGGATTTTTTTTTTGTTTTTCTGTTTCTTTCTTAGAAAAATACATGCATTTGATGATACATACACAAGCACAATATAATACATGATTCTTTTTAGAAATGCAGAGTGATTTTTTTAGTAATGATGTATTTAAAAGATATGCCATGCACATTTTCTAATACAAGGTGAATATCTTTTAATTACATTTGAATATATTTTTATACACGATGAACACTTTCAAATATATGCTAAATGGTTTTGAATTACATTATGAACAATTTTGGAAAACACCATGATTCTTAATGTTGATGTAACTATAAAACGTCTTAACGCATGATGAATATTTTGATATTACACGATGAACATGTATGAATTACACTATGAATATTTTTTACTGCATGACAAACAAGTTTACAATATACATCATGAATTTTTAAAGATATGGTTGAGTTTTTTAACACGATGGATATTTTTAACACATGCATAAAAATATTTTTGACGCACACATGAAAGTTTTGTATATCCACTAACATTTCTTTCATGCGTGTGAATGTTTTATATGTTTAGCATGTGTATTTACCGAAAAGTAAAAAAGAAATTAAAATGCAAAAAAACGGAAAAGAAAAGAAAAATAATAATAATAGAGTGTTCGCTCCACTAGTTTTTTTTTTTACAAAATGAGCTCCCAAGCTTTTCTGTTTCGAGAAAGTGTGTAGCTAACCTTACGGTCGCGAGCCGTTATGCACCGGCGTCGTCATATCGGACGGCGAAGTCACTACAGTGCTGGACGCTAGGTAGCCCTCTATTGGTGAGTTTGCATATTTTGTTATTTTTCACTAGATTGATTTCTTTATGCACGTTATGTTGTCCGTTTTTTTTTTGTTTTTTTTTTGCAGGAAATGTTGTCCCTTTTTTACCCTTATTCAGACAAGAACCAACCTAAGATACAAGCGCGTTGTATATCCACTAACATTTCTTTCATGCGTGTGAATGTTTTATATGTTTAGCATGTGTATTTACCGAAAAGTAAAAAAGAAATTAAAATGCAAAAAAAAACGGAAAAGAAAAGAAAAATAATAATAATAGAGTGTTCGCTCCACTAGTTTTTTTTTTTTACAAAATGAGCTCCCAAGCTTTTCTGTTTCGAGAAAGTGTGTAGCTAACCTTACGGTCGCGAGCCGTTATGCACCGGCGTAGTCATATCGGACGGCGAAGTCACTACAGTGCTGGACGCTAGGTAGCCCTCTATTGGTGAGTTTGCATATTTTGTTATTTTTCACTAGATTGATTTCTTTATGCACGTTATGTTGTCCGTTTTTTTTGTTTTTTTTTTGCAGGAAATGTTGTCCCTTTTTTACCCTTATTCAGACAAGATCCAACCTAAGATACAAGAGCGTTGTGCACCGAGTTGTTATCAATGATGATGATGATGCCTACTTGTCAGTGGCAATCGTTCTACGATCCATCTAAATATCAGAGAATATGTACTGCCCCAGCTTGTGAGCAAGGATCATACCACTAAAAGAAGAGTGTCGGGAAGCCTATAATAATTTTGAAAAATGAGAACACTTGTGCCAAGGAACCTAGGTCGTTCACAAGTGCACTGCAAAAATTGTAACAAATAAATACAACATGCCGACAGACTTGATGGTTAACAAAGAGGAGAAAAACAAGAGTGCATATAATGTGACATATAAAAATGGAGGGGGCGTTGCGAGAATCGAACTCGCGACCTCTCGCACCCAAAGCGAGAATCATACCACTAGACCAAACGCCCTTGGTTGGAATTAATAAACAGTACAGGCTATTAATCGATTACATTTCCTGATTAGGCTAAAATACAGAAATGCCATGGAACGGCGCCTGAAGTGTGAGCCCTATTTTCGGGCCTGTCATGGCGGTCGGAGCGCCTGGGTGGACACCACCGTGGTCCATTTCACCGGCGCCGCCGCACCACAGAGGGATTTCGATCACACAATTCCTCTGGTGCCAAGTGTTGGGCCAGTGAATCTTACTGTTACAATCCAGAACAGAAGACCCAGATCAAGCAGCAAGTTGCAGAACCGCCGAGGCAGGGAGTGATCAGAACCAGCCACGGTCATTTCATTTCTCAGCACCACTTCTTCTTGTGCAAAACAAGGATAGTTCATGGCGCTTATGTGTGAATTACAGCCATCTCAACGCACTCACTGTTAAGAACCGTCTCCCTCTGCCTCAGGTGTTTCTCATTTCGCAAAAAAAAAAAAAAACTACTCTGTACCTCGTCTCCTCCCGTTCCCCTTCATTCCTCTGCCAAATTGAGATTTGTAAGGGAGATTCGATATTCGAATTGATACATCCGAGAGTAGATCATGACATATGCCTGAGATAGGGGACACTGTTCTCACGGGCATACTTAGCATGCATCATTTTCCCTTTCACACCTCTGTCTGTCTCCAAAACCGACAGGAACTAAAAGGCCATCTGCACCCTGGAATGAAAAATATTCAGATAAGTACTCGCTCCGTCCGGAATTACTTGTCCCAGAAATCATGTATCTACACGTAGTTTTATTTCTAGATACATCTATTTATGGGACGAGTGACTCGGGACGGAGGGAGTACAAATCTGTAAACCTGAAAATATATAAGGGCATAAACTCCTCACCCTCAATAAACTCCATGCCGTGTGTGTTGTAAGCATCAGGTGCCTGCAAAATTAAACCATAGACAAGAAAGGAAATACACGTTGCAGATCTAAAGCTGCGCATACTAGTCTTAGGATTAATTAGATATAAGGGTCGCTTGTATAGGGGTCAAGTAAGCCTTACTTGGGAGTCAAGTAAACCTCTCTATATAAAGAGAGGAGATGTATCAATCTAATCAAGCAAGAATTAAGAAGGAAATCCCTTTCCTCTTGCCCGCCCGTGGGCAGAAAGGCCCCTGGCCGGCCTTCTCGCGCCCTCCTTCTAGCAGCGCCATAACAGTTTGGTATCAGGTAGCTCAGTTTCGATCATGTCTTCGCCGTCGCCGCCCACCCCGCCGCTTCCGCTGCCGACCGGCACCACCGCGCCGCTGCCAATCTCTACCGCGCCACTGCCCTCCCCGTCCGCGCCGCTGGTTGCATCCTCCTGCGCCGCCACCGTCCAAATGCCAGCGCCTTCCACCGCACCACCGGCCACCGCCTACACCTCGGAGGAGATCACCGGGGTCCTCAACGACCTCGTCACAGCCGTCCAGGAAATCCAGCTGTACCTGACCAGCCCCTACGGACCGCCGCCGCCCCTGCCGCCGACCGCCGCCACCGGGCCGCCGGCCCTACAGTGGTACTCGCCGCATCCAGGGGCCTCCGCGGCGTTCGCTGGGACACTGCCCGCCGCCGCCCCGCAGTGGCTGCAGTGGCCGACGCCGGTTTCCGACGTGCCTCCAGTGCCCATCGCCGCCTCCGCGCCGCCGTGGCTGCCGTGGCAGCCGCCGCACTAGGCGTCCTTCGCCGCGCTCGCTGGGCCCCTACAACAGCCACTGCAGCTGCCATCCCTCGCCACCACTGCCCAGCCCTGGCTGCAGTGGTAGCCGCCGCTCCTGGCGGCCTCCACCGCGCACGGCGCTCCGCCACAACAGCCGCTGCAGCTGCAGCAGCCACCGTCGGTCAGCTTCGACCCTGCATCGACCTCGCCGGCAGGAGTTCCGCTCCACCAAGTCCGGTTCCTGTCCTCGCCGTCCCCGCTACCGGCTTGGTTGACCGAGTCGTCGTCTCAGCCGGTCTACACGATGGTCTCGGGGCCGCCGCACGTGCCGTCACAGCAGGCGCAGTACGGCAGGTCCTCCAGTTCTGCGGGTCCCTACGTTGGCCACGACGCGACGCAGTTCCACGGGGGGCCCCTGTGATCACCGACCCAGCGCCGCTGCTCCGCACCGCTAAGCCGTACCCCCTCGGCGGTCATACCGAGACGACGCCGTACCCCCACGGCGGTCATACCCAGACGGCGCAGCGCTTCGCCAAGCTCGCCTTTGCCACCTACAACGGCACCAACGGCACCAAGGTCAAATTTAGAGGATAAGGGGGAGTCAATCGACGGAGAGGCACCTGCTCTAGAAGCTCGCCTAGGCGAAGGACTTTAGTCGGCAAAAGGCACAAATTTGACCTCAAGGTGGAACTATTTCACAAACTAAACTGTCTTTGAAAAATATTTGACCCAGCTGACCTCTAATATGCAGCGCCTGTCAGCAAGACGGCGTATTCTACTGTGCAACGCATAACCTTCAGGCGCCACACCTGTGCAACTCATAACAGCTAGTCGCTGCACTACACTGTGCAGCGCCTAGCTGCTAGGAGTTGCACAGTAAAGTGTAGCGCCTTGCTGTCGGGCGCTGCACAAAAAGTCCAGTGGTGTAAAATAGTTTTAAAAACAGTTTAGTTTGTGAAATACTTTCGCAATAAGGTCAAATTTATCAATTTTGCCACTTTAGTCATGCCTTGCTGATTCATGGATTCCTTGCCATCATTTGTGGTCTGTGGCGTGATGGCGGTCATGTCTGCTTCGCAAGGGCGCATGCGCGTGTGTGGCGAAAGAGAAGGGTGTGGTGCTTTGACTCTCCGCGCTTCATGTCTAGAAACGGCATGGTGAGGAGCTCGAAAATCTGGTCTGTTGCGAGCAGGGAGGCGCCTGCAGCGGGAGGCCCAAGGGGCATGGGCGCGAGCAGCGCGTTTGGCAACTTTTGACTTGAAGCATCACGTGAATTCTACACGGGCTCACCTGTTCGGCCGTATGCACGTTAAATGAAACATGCATT